>NW_026690902.1:2058768-2339170 GCF_020826845.1 Diceros bicornis minor | reverse complement strand
TAAAAAAGAATCTAGAATCCTTAAAAAATAGAGCTGATATTATGGATGAAAGAATTAGTGATTTAGAGGATCGAAAAATAGAAATTCTTCCAGTGGACGAGGAAAGAGAACTCTGATTTTTAAAAAAGGAATGAATTCTTGTAGAAATATACAACTCAATTATAAAAGCAACATAAGAATTATATGTATTTCAGAGGGAGAAAAGAGGGAGAGAGGAGCAGAGAGATTGTTAAAAGAAATAATAGTTGAGAACTTCCCAAACCTGGGGAAGAACCGGACCTACAAGTACATGAAGCCAAGAGAAAGCCTAATAACATCAATGCTAAAAGAGCTTCTCCAAGGCATATAATAGTAAAATTGGTAAAAGCCAATGACAAAAAAAAATATTAAGGGAAGCAAGACAGAAGAAAATAACCTACAAAGGAAGCCCTATCAGGCTTTCAGCATATTTCTTGGCAGAAACTTTAAAAGCAAGGAAAGAATGGAATGATATATTACAAATACAGAAAGGCAAAAACTTTCAGCCAAGAATACGCTATCCAGTGAAATGATGCTTATGATACAATGGAGAAATAAAAGTTTTCCCAGATAAACAAAGTCTGAGGGAGTTCATCGCCACTAGATCTCCCATACAAGCAATGATCACGAACGTCCTCATACCAGAAATAAAAAGATGGCAAATGTCTACAAAGTTTTGAGCAAAAAGATAAATAGAGAGACAAAATCAGAAAGCTACAGCTTTGTTTCACAACAGGGTAACAAATACTTAATTATAACTTAAAATAAGAAGGGAAGGAAAGCTTCAAAAGTAACTATAAACACTTCAACTTAGTCACAAACGTACAACACAAAAATGAATAACTTGTGACAACAATAACTCAGAAGGAGAAGAGGAAAGAGATGGAACCTGCTTAGACTAATGGAGATAAGAGGCTATCAGAAGATGTACTATCTCATCTATGAGATCTTCATACAAACCTTACAGTAACCAGCAAAGAAAAAGTCAGAACACAGGCATAGATCATAAAAAAAGAGAAACCCTCCACAGAAAACCCCCAAAATGAAATGGTAGTTAGAAACACAAAGGAAGAGAAACAATGGAAATATAGATTAGGTGGGATTAAGCCCTCATGTATCAATAATCACTTTAAATGTAAATCGATTGAATTCTCCAATCAACAGACACAGAGAGGTGAGGTGGATTAGAAAACAAGACCCAACAATACGCTGCCTCCAGGAAACACATCTCAGCTCTAAAAACAAACAGGCTCAGAATGAAGGGATGGGAGACAATACTCCAAGCAAATGGCAAATAAAAGAAAGTAGGTGTTGCCATACTTATATCAGAAAAAGCAGACTTCAAGAAAAAAAAAGACTACGAGAGACAAAGAGGGGCGGTATATAATGATAAAGGGGACTTTCCACCAAGAGGACATAACATTTATAAAGATGTATGCACCTAACACAGCAGCACAAAAGAATATAAAGCAACTATTAATAGACCCACAGGGAGAAATTAACAGCAACACAATAATAGCAGGGGAACTGAACATCCCACATACATCCATGGATAGATCATGCAGAGAAAGGCAAAAAGTCAATAGTGGAATTAAATGAAACATATGATCAGATGAACTTAATCGATATACATAGAGCATACCCTCCCAAAACAGCAAAATACACATTCTTCTTAAGTGTACATGGAACATTCTCAACGATAGACCATATGTTGTGAAACAAGGCAAGCCTGAATAAATTTAAGATTAAAATCATAACAAGCTTCTTTTCTGACCACAATGCTATGACACTTGAAATCAACTACAAGAAAAAAGACGGGGAAGTCACAAATATGTGGAAACTAAAGAACACATGACTGAAGAACCATTGGATCAATGAACAAATCAAAGGAGAAATAAAAAAATACCTGAAGAAAAACGAAAATGAAAAGACAACAAAACAACTCTTATGGGATGCGCCAAAAGCAGTTCTAAAAAGGAAATTCATAGCAATACAAGCACAGCTCAACAAAAAAGAAAAATACCAAATAAGTAACCTTAAACTACACCTAATAGAACCAGAAAATGAAGAATAAATGAAGCCCCAAGTCAGCAGAATGAGGGAAATAATAAAAATTAGAGCAGAATTAAATGAAATAGAGACTGAAAAATACTGTAGAAAGGATCAATGAAACAAAGAGCTGGTTCTTTGAGAAGACTGAAACAAAACTGACAGACCCTTAGCCAGACTCACTAAGGAAAAAAGAGAGAAGGCTCAAAGACATAAAATTAGAAATGAAAGATGAGAAATTACAACAGATACCACAGAAAACGAAAGGACAATAATAAAATACACTGAACAACTTACATACCACCAAATTGAATAACCTAAAAGAAATAGATAAATTCTTAGATTCACACAAACTCCCAAACCGAATCAAGAAGAAATACTGAAAATGAACAGATCAATCACAAGTAAAGGGAACGAAATTCTCATCAAAAACCTCCCAAATAACAAAAGTCCAGGACCAGATGTCTTCTCTGGAGAATTCTACCATATATTCAAACAAGATTTAATACCTATGTTTCTCAAACTATTCCAAACAGTTGAAGAAGATGGAACACTTCCTAATTCATTCTATGAGGCCAACATCACCATGACAGCAAAAGCAGGCAAGGATAGCACAAAGAAGAAATATTACAGGCCGATATCGCTGATGAACACAGAAGCAAAAATACTCAGCTAAATATCAACAAATCGAACACAGCAATATATTAAAAGGATCATATACCATGATCAAGTGGAATTTATACCAGGGATACAGGGATGGTTCAACATCGGCAAATCAATCAATGTGATACACCACATTAACAAAATGAGGAATAAAAATCATATGAACCTCTCCACAGATGCAGAGAAAGGATTTGACAAGATCCAACATCCATTTATGATAAAAACTCTCAATAAAATGGGTATAGAAGGAACGTACCTCAACAGTATAAAGGCCATATATCTCAAACCCACAGCCAACATCATACTTAATGGTGAAAAACTTAAAGCCATTCCTCTGAGAACAGGAAGAAGACAAAGGTGCCCACTCTCGCCACTCCCATTTAACATAGTACTGGAGGTTTTGGCCAGAGCAATGAGGCTGGAAAAAGAAATAAAAGGAATCCAAATTGGAAAGGAAGAAATGAAACTCTTGCTGTTTGCAGATGACATGATTGTAAATATAGAAAACCCTAAAGAATCCATCAGAAAACTATTAGAAATAATCAACAACTACAGCAAAGTTGCAGTGTACAAAATCAACTTACAAATATCAGTTGCATTTCTATACTCTAATAATGACCTAACAGAAAGAGAACTCAAGAATACAATCCCACTTACAATTGCAACAAAAAGAAAAAAAGTGTCTAGGGATAAATTTAACCAAAGAGTTTAAAGACCTATACAATGAAAACTATAAGACATTATTGCAAGAAATCAGTGATGACCTGAAGTAATGGGAAGATATTCCATGCACATGGATTGGAAGAATAAAGACAGTTAAAATGTCCATATTACCTAAAGTAATCTACAGATTCAATGCAATCCCAATCAGAATCCCAATGACATTCTTCATAGAAATAGAAAACAGAATCCTAAAATGTATACGGAATAACAAAAGACCTTGAACAGGCAAAGCAATCCTGAGAAGAAAGAAAAAAGCTGGAGGCATCACAATCCTAACTTGAAAATATATTACATAGCCATAGTAATCAAAATGGTATGGTGTTGGCACAAAAGCAGACTCATAAATCAATGGAACAGAACTGAAAGCCCAGACAGAAAACCACACATCTGTGCTCAGTTAATCTCTGACAAAGGAGTCAAGATCATACAATGGAGAAAGGAATGTCTCTTCAATAAATGCTGTTGGGAAAACTGGACAGCCACATGCAAAAGAATGAAAGTAGATCATTATCTTCCGCCATACACAAAAATTAACTTGAAATGGATAAAAGACTTGACTGTAACACTTGAAACCATAAAACTCCTAGAAGAATATATACACAGTACAGTTTTTGACATCGGTCTTAGTAGCATATTTTACAATACCATGTCTACTCAGGCAAGAGAAAGAAAAGAAAAAATATACAAATGGGACTAAAAGCCTTCTGCAAGGTAAAGGAAACAATGAACAAAACAAAAAGCCAGTGCCGGTCCCGTGGCTTAGTAGTTAAGTGCACGCGAACTGCTACTGGCTGCCCAGGTTCGGATCCGAGACGCGCACAGACGCACCACTTGTTCGGCCATGCTGAGGTCGCATCCCACATACAGCAACTAGAAGGATGTGCAACTATGACATACAACTATCAACTGGGACTTTGGGGGGGAAAATAAAAGAGAAGGATTGGCAATAGATGTTAGCTCAGAGCCAGTCTTCCTCAGAAAATAAGAGGAGGATTAGCACAGATGTTAGCTCATGGCTGATCTTCCTCACAAAAAAAAAAAAAAAACTAAAAAACAACCCACTAACTGGGAGAAAATATTTGCAAATCATATATCTGACAAGGGGTTAATCTCAAAAATATATAAAAAACTCATACAACCCAACAACAAAAAAACAGATAATCCAATCTAAAAATGGGCAGAGAATATGAACAGACATTTTTCCAAAGAAGATATACATAAGGCCAACAGACACATGAAAAGATGTATATCATCACTAATTATTAGGGATATTCAAATCAAAACTACAATTAGAGATCACCTTACACCTGTCAGAATGGCTATAAATCCCAAGACAAAAAATAACAAATGTTGGATAGGATAATGAGAAAAGGTCACCCTCACACACTGCTGGTGGGAATGCAAACTGCTGCAGCCACCAGGGAAAACAGTATGGAGATTTCTCAAAAAATTAAAAATAGAAATACCATACATTCCAGCTATGCCACTACTGGGTATTTATCCAAAGAAACTGAAATCAACAATTCAAAGAGATTTATGCACCCCTGTGTTCACTGCGGCATTATTCACAATAGGCAAGCAGTGGAAGCAATCCAAGTGCCCTGCTACAGACGAACAGATAAAGAAAATGTGGTATGTATTATATACAATGGAATACTACTCAGCCCTACCATGGGCTGAGGTTTCCTGCAGGTTTACCTGGCTTCTCAGTCAAGGCATCATCTCTGTTGGGAGAATATTCTGGAATTGAATGAAATGGAGAATGCATGTGAGTGTGTTTCACTCTTTTTAACAAAACTTTTTAGACACAGAAAAATAAAGGGAGCAGTCTCATAAACACCCATCATCTAAATTTAACAATGTATATTCCATCTAATTAAAACAATATTGCATCAATGTATAAATTATTAACACTTTCCAACCTTGATGCATCCCATGTTTTCAATGAAATATTAAAGTCAAGTAGACATCATGATGTTTCACCCCATTTTAGCTTCCATCTCTAAAAAGTGAGCACACTTTGCTACAAAATACAAGACCATTATCACAGAACAAAAGTGTAATAAATTAAACCAAATTCATACCTCTGGGCACAGAGGACTGAATTTGGGCTGAACTTTCTTATGACAGCTGGCGGCAGAATGGATCATCACAGGTGGCAAGCCTACGGGATCTCTCTAAATTTGTAAAATCCAACTCAAAAGTGTTCTTCCGTGCCTAGAAACACATCATCCCCTTCTCCATTTCTATTTGCTTAATATTCATTTTCTAGGATTAACCTACAATGTAATTTCCTGCAGGAAGTCTTCTCTGATTTCCGCCTGCAAGCATGAGTGTGTTCACATCAAATAATTGATAAGATTCAATTCTCTATTCTTGTTATTGCCCGCTACAACATAAACTCTAAGAGGAGGACACAAAACACCCAGTGGGCATGGGGGGAGAGGTGCAGGTCCCCCAACTTATACCTCTACCCAGACAACCTCTTAGAGGTTTGCTGTCTGATATGGAGCAGCAACAAGTCTCTTTTTGAATTAAAATTAATTTTAGTTAAATAAAATAAAAATTCTAGTACCTCAGTAACATTAAAAATCAGTAACAATAAAAACCAGTCCCAACACCATTCTTCGAGTACTCAACAGCCACATGCGGCTGTGCACTGGACAGCACAGATATAGAACATTGCACCACTGCAGAAAGTTCTAGCCCATTGGTGCTCATCTACAGCAGGACTTGGCAAACTATAGCCTGTGGATCAGAAACTACATCCACCCACAAACCTGTAAGTCTGCTTCACACACAGCTGGAGGCCATCACTGACGATCTGGCCAAGTTGCTGTCAGTGCAGAGATAAGGAAACAAAAGTCCAGAGAGGGGAGGTGACTATCTTTAAGTCACAGAGCTGTCTAGGAGAAGGTTGAGGGCCTCCTATATTACACTGGTTTCCTTTTCTCTCTCTCAATGGTGGGTAAAGACTAGGGGACTAAGCCACCTCCTGCCAGCTTGAGAAAGTTCAATGCTCTCTAAGCCCCAGGCATCAAGAGTCCCCGGAAAGGCCTCACTTTCTTTCTCAATGACCAGGGAGCCTTATCATCCCCAAGGACACTCTTCCTATCCAGGGTCAAGTTCTGCAGCTGTGTCATATTCTAGATCACCCGCAGGATTTCCTCATAGATGGCAACTCTGTCCAGTCTCTGGACCGAGGTGGCAAGGCACACAGGGAGTCTGCTCCAATGTGGTTACTGTGGGGGACAGACCTGGAGGGGCACAAGTGATCAACAAGGGTGTCTGGAATTCTACCCTGATTCTAGATTCCCTGCTTCAGGGTTCTGTCCAAGAGAACTTTCTGCAATAATGTAAACATTTGTCTGCACTACCAAATACACTCATTATTAGCCCCATGTTGTTATCAAGCACTTAAAATGTGGCTACTGTGTGTGAGTGAGGAACTGAATTTCTCATATAATTTCATTTAAAGTAATTAATTTATAAATAAATAACCACAGGGAGAACATTTTTGAAACTTTGGAGTAAGGACTTCTGCAAATGCATGACAACAATGAGAACACTGGTAAAAATGGTCAAAATCAACTTTTCAGAAATCTAGAAATTAATCAACGGCTTGTAAGAATCTGAGGAGGGTTTAGTGAAGAAACATGGTGGACTCTTGATAAAGGGAGCCAACTTTGTGGCACTATAACTTGCACTATTCCCATCCTGCTCTCACAATATCCTCCATAACTTTGAAAACGATCATTCTCAGAACTATAGTGGCTGAGACATCCAGCAGCCCAGCAGCCATAATGGGTTTGGAGCTCTCAAAAGACCCATCCCCACCGAACTCTCACTAGCTGACCTGCCTGGCAGCTCCCCGATAAAGCCCCATGTTCAGGGCTTGTCGTTACTTGACTCAGAGCTTGCCCATGGAGGAAAGGCCAACCCCAGGGCACTTGCTAAAAACAATCAGAGATAATTGATTTCTACTGTAGTTGCCTGAGGGCGTGATACCAGCTGAGGCAGGCAAGAGGTGAGCCAAAAACTTAGAAGAAAAATTGGGGGAATGTGATGTCCACAGGGGCCTTTGAAAAGCTGCAGTGTATTTGAGGGCATCTAGAAGGCCACAAGGGCTCAGGGCTATGGCACGCCCAGGAAAGACTTGAGAACATCTTAATCTCTCACCTCTAGTTGAAGGGTTGGCTTAATATCTGAAAACTTGATTATGTAATACACCATATTAATAGAATAAGGGCCAATACCACGCAATCTCAACCACATATACAGAAAACAATTTGACAAAATACAACGCCCTTCATGTCTAAAAAAGAAAACACTCAACAAATTAGGAATATAAAATAACTTTCTCAACCTATAAACAGCATCGATGAAAAACCCACGGCTAACACCATATTCGATGGTGAAAGACTGAAAATTTCCCCCTAAGACCAGGGACAAGACAATGATGTCTTCCCTTATCTCGTATGTTAATCACAGGTACAAAAGGTTCTAATGAGGGCAATTAGGCAAGAAAAAGGAATAAAAGTATCCCAGATTGGAAGGGAAGAGGTAAAACTATTTATTTTGCAGATGAGAAGATACTGTATATAGAAAAACCTTAAAAATACACTCCTCCCCACACACAATATGTGAACCATATCTCAATAGGTGTATAAATATTTTAAATTGCCCCATGTGCTTAATGGCTCCACTACTGGAGAGCACAGTTAGACTGCTGATATTTGTTGAAAGTCTCCAGAAGAGGAGAAGGAGGAGGATGCTGGAGGTTGGTGGCCTCAAATGTTAATGCTTTTCTCATCTCCTGAAAACCTATGGAAGGAGATGGTAGGATTAGCTGACAAGGATGTGGGGCAGAATGGGCACCATGTCAGTAACTTCCAGATCAAGGATGTGTCACTTGAGCTCAGAGTCATCAGCCACTAGCTCAGCCAATGCTTCCAATCTCCTCAAACTACATGAAGTCGGTGACCAGGCAGGAGTGGAATATGTCTCACAGCTGGCTGCCTCTGTAGAGCTTGGTGACCTAGAACAAACGCGAGGCAGAGTGGGTGAGATGGAGTTCTCCTGGGGATGCAGGGCGCCACTGGAGCCAGTGAAAGATCACAGAACTTGGGGCAAGGGAGACCTGACTTCAAATCCTGGCTCTGCCCCTAACTCACTGTGTGACCTTAGGCACAATACTCCCATTTCTGAGCTTCAGTTTACCCACGTGAGAAATGGGCAAGGCAGCTAGGACATCACCTCTGGACACTGAGAGAACCCAGACACGCAGGGAAAATGAAGGTTTGAAACAATCACGTAACAGATGTAAGTCAGGCGGAGGAATGACACTGCCCTCAGGGCAAGGAGAGACGGGAGAGGGGCGACCCCACCTGGTCCTGGGTGTCTCTCAGCAGGACGGTGTACTCCGAGGATGTGGGCTCCAGGTTGCTGAGGTTCCCGATGATGATGCAGAAATGTAGCTGGTGCTCTCTCTGGATGGATAAACTCTGGGCTGCAGAGCCTGGAGCCACCGAGAGGAAGAGCAGACAGGTGGAGGCTCTCCGCTCCCAGCACAAAGGCATGGTGGCCCACGGGATCAGTGTGGTGGGTGCAGACAGCGTCACAATGGTGGGTGCCCCATCCTTCTCAGGCCTGGTGAGAGAGGGATGTGGGGACTCTAGGGAGAGGTCCTGAAACCTCTGGGGGTGTGGGCCAGAACTGGAAGGAGGAAATGGGAGGACAGTGGGGAGACAAGGAGGGGTGGTCACACAATTGGTCATAAGGGGCAAATGCTGAGGGGAGGGTCTCACCTGAGGGAGACCAGTCTGCAACTCGAGTAGAATGGGCCCAGGTTGCTCTTCTTGAACAAAGATCCAGCTGGGGAGGATGGAGGAGGAGGATGAGCAGGAGGGACAGGGGTTGGGGGAGGGGCTGGGTGGGATTTAACCCACCAGGAGCTGCTGGGACCAGGGCCTCACCAGGCTCTGCAGGACCCTCTCAGTGGAGTTGAACGTGGCTGAGCTGTTGCTCCTGTCTGATGAATACCAGAGGGTGGAGATGGTGACGTTGACTGTGAGGGTCTTCAGGTTGTGCCGCAAAGCTGCAATATGAGAGGGAAAGTCATGGCCATCACTGAGAGCTAGCCTGATACCAGACCAGAGTCCTGCACTCATTAAGATCTGTCGTCTTCTGTCCCAGTGGCACCAGCACCCACCCATGTGGTCACCCAAGTCAGAACCAGCATATCTGCTCAGCTCCTCCTTCCTCCCAGTAACACCATTTCCAGTTGCACACTGGCCCTCACATACACTCCATCCCTGTCCGAGCTCAGGCCTTAACTACCTTCACCCTGACCAAAACCTCAGCAGGCTCACTGGATGCTCTATCTAAAGCATGTTCTACATGGACCACTAGAAGAATCTTTCTGAAATGAATACCTCACTAAGGCCACCACTGCTCTAGTACCACCCATGGCTCCCTATGGCCTTCAGTGTTTAGTTCAACCTTCCTGACCTGGGACTCAAGACTCTACTCAATCTGGCTCCTGCTGACCTTTCAGTCTCATTTTATCCATCTACTGCGGGTTAAAGTTCATGCTTCACGCAACCCAAATTCGTTTCAATTCTCCCCTTACGCCACGTTGTTTCTGTCTGGAGCATTTGCTCATGGAATCCACTCTGCCAGGAAAACCCTCCATCCTCTATTTGCCAGGGTCCCTCCTACACATTCTTAAAGAGTCAATTCTGGTGAAACTTTATCTAGCAAGCTCTTCCCCTCCAAATTATGCCAGGTGCCTCTCCCCAAAACATCCCACATTGTATTATAATGGTGTGTTAATTTCACAAGACTAGGGTCTCTCTGAGGGCTGGCCTTAGACTAAATCATTGCTATAATCTTTGTGATCAGAATGATTGCCCTAAAACCAGAATTTCACACCCTGGTTTCCCAGCTACTGGATCACAACTGGCTGGTGGAGGAGTGGGGCCAGAGAGCTTCTCTTGGGAAGGAAAAGGGGCCCCCAGACACCTGTGGTGGCTTCTGGTGGCACAGGTGATGATCAAGTATGCATGGACGTGGTGGCTGACTCGGGATCTTTGGCGATGGCTGTCTTCAGGGAGTGATAGAGTGGGAGGAGCCCCCAGGCTCACCCTGGCTCCAGCAGTGGCTATCCCAGGACCAACATTCACAGATGAAGCATAAATGAGAGTGAGGGGACGGGTGACTGTGTGAGTGGAGAGATGAGCAAGCCTGTGGATGAGTGGAGCCCAAGAGAGAGAGATAGGTGAACAAGAGAGACTGAACTCGGAAGAGAGACAGATGGATGGGCAGAAAACTGGACAGATGGATGGGATACGTGGAGAAGGAGGACCAAGGGTGACGCTTAAGCAGAATTAAAGTGAAAATCACATGGGGTCAGAATGTGGTGGAAAACATGTCTCTGTCTAAGGCTTTCTCACCCTGGGCTGGGACTCTCCACCAGAACCTGGGAGGGAGAGAAGGGATGAATTACGGCCCTTCCAGGTCCTTCCCTCACCACGGACATCAGGTGTAGGAGAACATGTGCTCCTCAATCCCAAATGTGGACGGGACCCAGGAAATCAGGGCCAGGAATACTCACTGTTTGTAGTCGGGGCCACGGCTCCATAGGTGTAACCTGTGGAGAGAAGGCGAGAGGAGCTGAGCAAGTGTTGGGGTGATCATAAAGGATTAAGGAGAGGGAAGATGTAGGGACCTTTGTGGGAAAAGCAGAGGGGAAATTAGAGGGGAGGGGTGTTCAGGGGGGAGGCAACGAGATGGAAGGTGGCTGGACCCAGTGATCACACAGTGATGACAAGACTGAACCCAGACCGGGAGGATAGAAAGATGGATCACAGCTCACTTTAGAGCAAAGGAGGCAACACAGAACTCCGACTGGGAGAGACAGCATGGCTGTAGCACAGCCCCTCACCACTGACGTAGAGGCTGTCCCCGTCCAGGGTGAAGGAACTCAGGTGGTAGAAGCCCTGGGTCTCATGGCTCAACTCCCAGTAGAGTCACTCTGTCCAGCCCCGGACCTGCGTGGGTCAGAGTGGAAGGTGCAGATGATGTCCACCCCAGTGGATGCCCCACCCTTCTCAAGCGTGGGGGAGTAAGAACATGGGGATGTGGAATACTGAGCAGGGGTCCTTCTGGGTGTGGAAGGCGAGAGAGGGGAAGGGAGGAGGCTGAGGGAGATTCTGAAGGGGCTGCTCTGATGTCTGGAGGGGCTCTCCTAGTTGTCTCCCGTGTGAGACAACCCCCTCACAAGAAAGGCCTGACATCCTTTAGGATGTGGAGGGGGGCATGTGAGTGGCAAAAAAGGGTGAACACACAGACCTGGGCGAGGGGACACCTGCAGATCTGCACGGACAGCAGCGAGGAGCACAGTCAGTGCCCTGTGCCATCTGACACATACAGGCAAGAAAGTACCATTATGTTCTCTCGGTTCTACACTCCAAGGTCTTTTCTTTCGACTCCTTTCCTACTCCACAGCCATCACCCAGGCCGAGGGAAGAATCATCTTATTCCTAATCTTATTCCCAGCACCTCCCATCATGCCTCTTAAGTCTTCATTCTTAACCATGAAGTCCATTTTAACCCCGGTGCTTATACCAAAACGCTAATTACATCATCCTTCTACTTGCATCTCTCCAGAGTCTTCCCACTGGTCTTAGAACAGAGTCCCAAGTCACCCCTGATCTGGTCCAGCCTGTTTCCCCCTTGCCGGTGTGGCTCACCCCCCTGCCCCTGTGTTGACTCGGTTCAGCCATCCCTCTTCTCAGTTCATGGACACACCAGGCTCTCTGCTTCAGGGGTGTCCTCATGCGGGTCCCTCTGCCTGAAATGCTCTCTTGAACACACTCACACACCCTCATCCAGTCAAACCCTCCAACTAGCTAAGTCCAGTACCAACTCTAGCTCTCAAGCTAAATATCAGTCCTTCTCAACAGGGCTTCCTGGGCCCCTCAGGTTGATTCCACTTGTGCCAAACTTCCACATCACTCTCATCATTAACTGTCTAAAATCCAAATTCCCAAATACAATATAAATTCCATGGAGGTGGGACAAGGTGTCTCTGGTTCTCCAGGTCCCCATGCATGTGCCCCAGGACATGGCTCATGAGATGAGGAACCATCCCAGTTTGTCTAGGACTGCCATGGTTTGAACACTAAACGTCCTGTGTCCTGGGAAACCCCTCTGTCCTGAATAAACGAGGATGGTTGGTCACCATAAATTATACACTCAGAGACTATCTATTGCATGACAAGCACACATTCCCCTCAAGAATGTCACAAGAAAGTTAGAATGAAAAAGGCACACACACACACACACACAATTAGTAGAAGCCAACAACTAAATACAAAATTACTTAACAAGATTCTCTGTAACGTGAATCACCAGACCGTTACTTTAGAAAAGCTTCAAGAAACAAAGTTAATTCCCTTTAGAAGGCAAGGTGGTGAGGACAGTCTTTTTGGAGACTATTGCCCTTCCTTTCAATCTACAGTGTTGCTTAGTATTCCTTTAAATGATTTGAAATGTCATAAAGAAAAGAATGCTCAAAATAAATCTGGCTACTGGCAAATTCACTTTTAAATTTTTTATTAAGACAAAGAAGTTCAAATCATCTCTTTTCCTGAATTCTCCTCTATTTCACATTTTTGTGGAGGATTTATAGGACTTTAGAAGTCAAATTGAATGGGTCAAAGGAATGTTGCTGAGTATCCCTGGTAATATTTAATGGGATGTCTTCTAATACTACATACACATGCAAAACATTTCTGTATTTATAATATATATAAATCCTGACTTTTGACTATTATACAATGCAAGTAAATCTATATTTTCTACTATAATCCACATTTGCAGTTATTTACGTTTGTTTCATATGTTCTTATTCACATATAACTGTACTTACTGAAATATTTACCACACAGAACCACAAACAGTTTACCATCTTTCCCTTGAATATAATCCATCAAACATCAATAATTTTTCTCAAGATACCCTCACTCTCAGTGACTCCATGTGGTGACAACCCGAGCCCAGGATACCCCACTGGCAGGTCTTCTGCACAGCAGAGGCTGCTGGAACCTCTTGGTACCAAGTCCACAGGGTACTCACCTGGTCACACAGAAAGCCATGGATCAGCAAGGACAGGTGGACCCTGAGACTGGTTTCACCTCAAACTTGAGCTCCATGGATGCTTTTCGTGTCTGGGGGGAAAAAAGTGCAAACAAGCTTTTGAGGCCTTTTATAGGGTGTTGGATGGAAAGACCACCCCATTCACTCTTCTTTTCTTGTATTTACTGATTTAACTGTAACTGTAGGCTGTGACTGGATTTTCCCGATTCCTATCCAGCCACCTGCTCCCCGAGATCGGAGAAAGCAGCTTCGTGCTGTATGCACTTGTGTTGCTCAACTCACTTGGCTGGACAGAGACTTTTTGGTGACTCTGGACCCTTTAAACAAGCTTGTCATTTAGGGACCCTGTTAGTGACTCGCTCACTTGTCAACAATTTCCACACTTCATTCAGGACTCAGGAGATTTTCAGGCCCTGGAGCAGGTCTCTCAACCTTGGCACCACTGACATTTGGGGATAATTCTCTGTTGGGCCATCCTGGGCCCTGGAGGATGCTGAGCAGCATTACTGCATCCCCCCTAGACGCCAGGAGCGCCCCCATTTGTAACAAACCAAACACCGCCTGAAGACTCGGATAAGCCCCCTGGGGACAACATCACAAGGAGGACGGTGACGGGGACTCTGAGGAGGGGACGGCGCCGCCCGGAGCCTGGAGGAACAGCAGCCTCAGGGGCCCTGAGCCAACAGCCCGGGGGAAACGGGGCTGTGGGGGGACGGAGGGACAGCGGGCCCTGACGGGGCTGCCTGCAGCCTGGGGCCCTCCCTGGACCCCTACCCGAGCCGGGACCGCCCGCCGCTCACGGCGCCCCACCCCTGAGACCGAACGTCCACGAGAATCCGATCTGCGCCTAGAAGACGGAACACACTGCAAAGCCCCCCCCCCCCGCTTCATCCATCCATTCCGGTCTCGGGCGGGCATTTGGGGAGGACGGAAGTTCGAGGAGGAGGGACGTTTGGGGGCTCCGGGTTGAGGCGGCGTGCGGGGTGGGGCGGGGCCACGCACCCCAGCCTCGGGGGAGGTGTCTAGTTTCTAGAGTGAGTTAGAGGCCGGGTCGCGGGTTGGGTCCGCACCAGGGACAGGGACCAGGTCTAGGGGCGGGGCTGTGGGTGGAAACCAGCTCTAGTGGCGGGGCTGTGGGTGGGGACAAGGGTGTGGGCGGAGACCAGGCTGTGGGCGGAGCAAGACGCAAACGTTGTGGGCGGAGACCAGTTCCAGAGGCGGGAAGAGGCGGGGGTGGGGCTGGAATAAGTCAGGCTGACTTCACAGGGGGAGGAAATGAGCTCCAGGAGCAGGGTTGGATGTGCGGCTTTCCCTGGACCCCTAGACTGTACAGGTAGCTGGATGTTGAACAGCTTTTCTTCATTCCTTTCCCCACCTTTACACGGACTCATAGAATGATGTGCCCATATTTAAAATTATAAATTTTTTGTGCAGGTTTGCTTTTATTAATTTCGTTAAAAAAATTGGATCATATATTCACATTTCTCTACAACTTGCTGTCTCAAACCAGTAGATAAGGATATAACGCTATTTTAATTTTAAAAATCTGGGGGGAGGGAGGCCACTACGTCGTAGATACACGTATAAGAAAACTTCAAAGAGTGGTGCAAAGTCAGTAAAATATTCTCACTCTACCACTGTCTCCCAGTCCTTTTGCACAGAGATAAGCATCTTTTTCTCCTCTATCCTTCCAGACATACTGTGTATATGTGGGCCTGTGTATATGTTGAAGCCCAAGAGGGATGTCCCCAAGCAAAACCTGAAGCTCACGAATTGTCTCATGCATCAGAAGTTACTGGAAAGAGATTTAAATTTCCGGTGGAAGGAGATGAACCAGTGATGAATCCAGAGGAAGACAACGAAGAAACAAGAGAATTTTCCCATTTAAAAGGTAAAAGGAAAAAGTGAGAAAGAAAATGTATTCATAATATCTGATGTAGCACATCTCTGGATAAGATTCATATGCTATAAAATGGTAAACACTTATAAAACAGTAGACATTGAATTTTAATTTATCCTAATTCATTAAATAGTTATATTGGGCAAGGGGAATTATGTTTTTAACATATGTAAAAACTCTTCATGCTGATTGTTTCAGAGAAGAAAGAAAGTATAAATAGTCAAAAGCTGAAAAATGAAAATACTGTATGAGTAGCTAATTTAGAAATATAGATTTTCAACCAGAAAATTAAAGAAGATGTTTTTGGAACCAGAGTCAAGAGTGAGGAAGGTAGCTTTTCATTATAAGGCTTGAAGTATTATTTGAGAGATGTGCGTATAGACACACACACACGGGAGCCTGAATTTGTATTCCAAAGGGATCATCTAACTCTACAAAGAGTTTGTAAAAAGGATTCACTTTACAACACTAGAACATATTTTGAAAACTACAGACTTCAAGCGTAAAAAAAGCTGTCATCATCCCTGTGGAAAAATGAATGGGGCATCACTTTCCCACCGACATGTTGATAAGCATTTTACGTACATTACTCTTGAGTATTTTCACAGCAACCCATAAGAAGATGATATTATCTATCTCCATTTTGCAGATGAGGAAATTGGTGACAGCATATTGCTAAAATTTTCATATAAGTTCTCAATAGATCTTGTTTTATGTTAAAATTTATTGAATTTTCTTTTCATTAATAAAATGATATGTGTCATTCTTACAAATAAGCAAAGGGTGTGTACAAACAATTTAGCAAAGCGACAGTTTTATATCCTTTTGATATAATTAAATATAACTATCATTTTTATTATTTTTCTGCTCTCTGCCTCACATCTAGGAAGATATTTCCTATCCTAAAGTCTTACTAGAAAGCTCTACTAAAAATCAAGTATCAAGGAATACCCATATTATGCCAGGTTCCTGAATACATGAAAAACAAAAGACATTATAACAAATTTTTGTACAAAAATCATAGATCATTCATGAACTGATAACAACACAAATCATGATTGGGCAAGGTATTTCTGTAGAATGACAAATATTTAAACTTTAGACATTTAGAAATGTAGTTCATTACAGTAAATAATGTGTATAAGAAGAATTTTTTTTAAACTGCCTAACTGCCAGGAAATTGTTTGACAAAATGCA
The DNA here is from genome assembly GCF_020826845.1 of Diceros bicornis minor. NCBI lineage: Eukaryota > Metazoa > Chordata > Mammalia > Perissodactyla > Rhinocerotidae > Diceros > Diceros bicornis. Next base: position 2,322,459 of record NW_026690902.1, on the reverse strand, counting down.
CGGCAATATTATTCATAATAGCCAAGAGATGGAAACTACCTAATTGTGAATCCGTGGGTGAAAGGATGAAGAAAAGCTGGGGCATCTATACAATGGAATATTATTCAGCTTTTAAAAGGAAGGAAATCCTGTATTCAGAATTGCTTGACAGGATCATTTCAGTAGCCATGTGCTTTCTTGCTTCGTCACCTCTGGTCTATTGACCAAAGAGATACCAGGGTGATCCTTTTACGATGTAGGCGCCATGACATCTAGTGGATCTCTAAATGAGATTTTGGAGGTGGACTGCCTGGGTACCAACTGTGTGACCTTGGACAATTATATAACCTCTAACATTCCTCGTCCATACAATAGGGGTTAATAATATTGTCACCATAGCTTTGATGTGAGGATTAAACGAGTGAATACATGTCAGATGCCTAGAATGTGCCTGGCACTTGGTAAGGCAACATGAAATATTTAACTGTAATTATAACCAAATTAAATATTGTGATGGCCTATTAATTAAGTTGAAACATATGAAATTTCTAATAGTCAGCCATTTTGACCTATTATTATTGTTGAATAAATGATAAAACTCAGTCTAGGCAGGTTGTGTAGAGTCAAAAAGTATTGGATAAATGAAAATATTGGTAGAAAAAATAAGCTTAAATAGATTGCTTTGCAATTTACAAAGCAGTTTCTCATAATTTGTTTCATTTAATGTCTATAGAATGCTTTTCAGGATATTATTACCACTATCTCTGAAGGAGTTACTGACTTGCCCCCAATCACACCACATTATATAAAACAATTAGAGTGAACACATCATTTAGAGTATAAATTCAATATGATACTTTGTTTTCCCTTCATAATATCATCCGTCATCTCAAGAAAGTGATGAAATAATGCTGATTCATAGGAACTTAGTCTTAAAGAGACATACTCTCAGATGATAAACACAACAGCTTTGAAACAGGAGTATTGCGAGAAGAAACTTGGGACCAATGCTTTCTGGGTTTTCAAGTCCATGCTTAGAGTTATGGGAAACAGTCAAAGAAGGGAAAGGGTGAAAAATAGTCCAGAATGAAAGAAGTTTGACGTATATGTAACTTTATTGATCACCTCAAGGTTCTCTTTTTATTTATGATCTGTGTCAACCTACTAGAATATAAATGCTATTAGGGTATATCACTGCTATCTTGCAGCAAGGGGTAGGCGCTGAGTAAATATTTATTATTAAAGGAATAAAATTGGCCTTGAATACATCTGCTCTTTACTTACCAGAGAACAGCCCCATAGCAGGCAAATGGCATCATTAACAAAATTTTAAAAATCATATCCTTATTAGCTCGTGAACATGGATTCAAGGGAATGTTTCCACAGCCTCACTGTAAAATAAAGCAAGCTTTTTTGTCCCATTGATTGCTGGTTCCAGCAAGGCCCATCTCTATACTTACCTCTAAACAATTAACTATAGATTTGTTATCTCAATGAACAGCGATTTGGTATGGAACCTCTTTTATCAGTGTCATGCAAAAGTAGACATTTGATATGTCTTTAAGTAGTGATGTGGATAATAATGTTGATGCTGAAGAAAACTGAAAACTCTCTCTGGTCTTTGTCAAGTGCATGTGGGTGAAGGGTATCTTGTTGTCACTGGATTTCAGAACTCAAAAAGACTCGTCCAACTCTTCATGTTACAGGTGAAGAAGATGAGGTCTAAAGAGGTTGAGAGATTTGACCAAGACTAATTACTGAGACTAGAGAGAGATCCTCTGATTCTCAGCTGCCCACATTATCATAAGATCTCGAGCTCCAAACAGCCAAGAGAATCAAGTCTGTTGATTTCCAGCTAGAAATGATTCCCCGTCACTTTTATACTTTCTCTCTGTTAGATGCCTGGTCTGCCCTGACAAGGGAATGATCTGAGGTTTACACTACACTTAAGAAGAGAAAATGCTCCTGGCAAACATTACTGTGATTCAGTGTGGCACTGGAAAGCACAGTCATGAAAGAATAAGAGGTAAATAATATTAGAGAAGAATAGAAAATCTATCTATTATTTAGTGGGACATAACTTATAAAGTTTAGAACTGGTAAATAAGTGGAGTAATGTGAAAGGAAGCTAGATTCCTATATGAAACATCAAAAATCCTGTTATATGAGCAAGCTGGGATTGGATGTTCTTGGTCGGACTTAATCACATACCTGATTGTTGACTTGAAGCCACCTGGAGTGATGCAGATGTGCAGTCTATCTAGACTTATTCACATATTGATGGCCTCAGGCTTGCCAAGGGCAGCCAGAGAAGGACAAGTACCATTAATGAGCAAGTGTTTGTCAAGCCTTTGCTCATGTCATTGGCTAATGCCCCATTGGCCAAGCAAGTTACAAGGCCAAGTCTACCCAGAGTCAACGTGGGATGCTATGAACAAACAGACAGAGGGAGAGGACTAATGTGTGGCCATTTTCGTAATCTCTCACAGCTAATTTTAGAGGAGAATTACTATGAATGTTGGTGTATTTGTTCATTTGAATGCCCGAGGAAAATTGTACAAAGCCAAAAGAAACGTAAAGCAAAAAATTAAGTGGAGATGTAAGGTAAGTTAATTGGTACTTAAATTGGGTCTGGAAAAATGTGATAGTTTATTTTTCAAGTGTATGCAAGTTCTTGTGACCTATGAAAATAACTTACATTTCGATTATTTTCTCCCTGAATGTGTTTTATTCCTTAACACTTTGATGCGTTTCTTTCTGGCTTTAGGAAAATAACGTAGCACTTGGGAGCAAAGATGCAGCCTAATAGACCCAATTTGGAGGCCAAAATGGAGCAGACCTCCACGGCCACCATGACCTTGCCCTTGGTACTGTGGTAGATGGGCAGGAAGGTGACCCAGAAACTGCAGAACACCAGCATGCTGAACGTCAGGAACTTGGCTTCATTAATGGTGTCAGGCAGGTTCCGGGCCAGGAAAGCCACAGTGAAACTGCCTAGGGCCAAGGAACCCAGGTGTCCCAGGACACAGTAGAAGGTAGTGTCCTAGCCCTTGTTGCACACGATGATGATGTGGCCGTGTTCAGAGTGTGCATCTGTGTCAACGAAGGGAGGAGAGTTTCCCAGCCAGATCCAACAGAGACTCAGCTGGATAAAGGAGCAGATGTGAATGATGAAGTTAGGTGCCCCTGACACCAACCACTGGAACATCCTTCTCCCTGGTCTTCTGACCTGGAAGGCCACAACCACAGTAATAGTTTTGGCCAAGACTGTGGAAACAGCCACAGTAAAAACAACTCCAAACGTGATCTGTTGAAGAATGCAGGTGGCTGTGTTGGCATGACCAATGAAGAGAAGGAGCATAGGGTGAGGGAGATGAGCAGGGTGTAGCTGCGAGTCCGATTATTGACCTTGACTATGGGAGTGTCTTTGTGCTTCACAAAGACACCCAGGACCACAGCTGTTATGACAGAAAAGCACAGAGCTGTGCAGGCCAGGGCCATCCCCAAGGGGTCCTCATAAGCCAGAAAGGTCACAGCTTTTTGGAGGCAGCGATCTCGATCTCTGTTGGCCTTCTGATGATCTGGACACTTCACACACTGATCCATGCCTAGGGAGAGATGCAAAGTGTCCTCAGCCCAGGTTCAGTCACTCTCTCTTATTCTCATGCCCCCAAAGAAGGCATTGGGTAAGTTTAGCCAATTGTCTTCCATTGTTGCTCCAGGCACCAAATAACAGAATGCTCTGCAGAGAACCGTTACCAGTTAATACTGCCCATCTTCTTTATAGTTAAGTAAACAAAGCTATTATCCTTCTCAGTATTTATCTTGCATATTCATGAAAGCACTTTTTTCTCAGAAAAAAAACAAAACTCATCCCTGTCTCTCTGAGCTATAGCCCTGTAAGCTATGGCCTAGATTTATTCATTCAATGATCAAGTAGTAATTGGAAAACTTCCATGAGGCAGATAATATGCTACATTCTAGGGAAACAGAGATGACCAAGTCATAGACACCACTCCCAGGCAGGTGCAAAATGAGACCCTTTCTACCATCTAAAATGATCTCCAAAACATTTCATCTTGATTTCACTTCCACCACTTCTGTTAAGATTTTAGTCACTTCTTTCCTATGTTATCACAAAACATTCTACTCTGTTTCCCTGCCCTTGTCCTGCATCACAAGTGATAGTTCTACATGTAAGTGGGATCATGTTTATCCTCCATTAAAAAATCCCACAAACTCTTGGGAAGACCAAAAAGACGGTATAACCTTGGTCTTGCCTACCTCTACTACCTCTGCTCTGATTTTTAAGATTCCCAAATCTTCATGTGGTTCTGAAACTGTTCCGTGCCCACTCATCCCTGCAGGTATCAATACATGATTTTTCCTTCTACAGGGGCATTGCTCCTTCCTCTTAAAGTCCCTTTAAAATCTCTAACTTTTCACGTTTAGAACTACAATCTGCTTGATAATGATTTCTGTGGATGGTGTCAGTTAGGGGTGGCGAGTCATTGTCTTCTCCATGAAGACAGCCAATTTACCCAACATGGTTTATTGAAAAGGCTTTCATTTTCCCACTCCACCTCAGTGTTTCCTTGTAAATCAGTCGTCTATACATGAGTCCCTATATAAGCAGTCTGTATCTGAACTTACCATTTGGTTCCGTTGATTTTCTTGTTTATCCTCTTGACGAACCTCCTCTGTTGTGATGGTACCATACTTGATGTCAGGTAGAGTAAGTCCTCCCACTCTATTTTTTGTCTTCAAGATTTTCTTAGCTAAGTTTTTCGTTTATCATTTCCATAAGAATTTTATCAATTGTAATTTCCACAGAACAGGTCAACATTTTAACTGCAATTTTTTGGAAGCTGTAGATTAATTTGGATAGTTTTCATATCTGTAGAATTTTAAGTCTGTTCAGTCATGAACTTGGTTTATCCTTCCACTTCTTTCAGTCTTCCTCTATTTTTGTAAATGCCATTCTATAACTTTATGGACAGAAATCTTTTGAAACTCTCATTAAAGTTATTTCTAGGTCCTTCATACTTTTAAGATGTTGTAAATGTCATTTTTTAAAATTTAACATTTGAATGCCTTATGAGTGGTAGATGGAAGCAAAACTTTGTATATTAACCTTGTATTCAGCCACCACTAAACTCAGTTAATACATTAATTTATATGGACTTTACCTTTATGCCATAATATCATCTGAAGTTAACATCAACTTTTTACTTCTTCCTTTGAAGTGTGCTGAATTACATTGCTAGAATCTAATTTGGTCATGATATGTCCTTCTTATAAAATATAGCTAGATTTTGAAGGTTGATTTGATTTGATTTTTTTTTAGGATAAATGAATTTAATCAAAGATAGAGAGTGGCCTGTAATTTCCTGTCCTGCAATGAATTTGTTAGATTTGGGTACCAATGTTCTGCTAGTCTCTCAAAGTGAGTTAAAAAGTTTTCTGTTTTTCCTATTCTCTGGAAGAGTTTGAGTAGATGTATATTATTTCTTTCTTGAATATTTGGTAGGATTCATCAGTTTTGTACCAAATAAATAGCCTACAATAATATTTTGTAGGAATGTTTTAAAGTATGGTCTCAATTTCTCTAATAGATATGACATTATTCAGATTTTTCAATTTTTCTTGAGACAGTTTGGTAACTTTTATTTGCCTGGAAATTTGTGAATTTCCTCTAAATTTTCATTGTAGCAACATGATGTTATTTATGTTTTCTTCATGTTAAAAATTTTCCATATGATCTGCACAGATTACTCCCTTTTAAACCTTCATATTTTTTTTGTTGCAATTTTTCTCTTTTTTTGAACACTAGTACTAGGATTTTATTGAGTATATTTGTCATTTATTAGACTCTAATTTAGTTTTATTTATGCTTCCGATGTTTGTCTTTTATTTTGTGAAATCTTCCTCTAATATTTATCATTTTGTGTGTTCTATTTTCTTTGTGTTTAATTTTCTGCTTTTTTCTAGCTTGTGATGAATGCTTAGAACTGAGAACTTCAACCTTTCTATATGATACACAATAATATATAAATATATATAATCTAGGATTATACATTTCTCTCTTAGAATAGTTTTAATTCCACCCCATAAGATTTGATGAATAGTATTTTTAATTGGAAATACACTGTAATTTCCATTGTAGTTTACTCATTAATCATGGGTTGTTTACAAATGTATTTGTTAACCTCCAAGCATGTAGAAATTGAAGTTAGTGGAATTAGTGTTCTTTAGATGGGCATATGGAACATATTCCCAAAATTACCATGTGCCAAATGTGCACATGGAAGTTTTATCCAAATTGACTATATGCCAGACCATATCATCAATCTCAGTACATTTCAAAAAAAAAGTGAAATGATACAAATGATGTTGTGAAATTAAGCTTCATATCAATCACAAAAATAAAATGAGAAAATGCCACCATTGAGGGGATACCAGCATTGCACCATTTAATATCATAAAATATGAGTAATACCAAAATGTTAATTATGATATGAAAAATCTTCAGTGTTGGTATTCTGTCCCTCTTCTACTTCATGACCCAACTCCCAAACCCACATTATCTGGGTTCTAGTCATGTTGAACCTTTTCTCAGCTCCGTAGAATATTAAATGCAGGACTAATTTGCCATTTTTTGCCATGTCTAAGAATTCTACCAAGAATTTATTCCGCCTTCATTAGTCTGATATAATACTAATGCTACTGACTCTATGAAGAAGTCCATGACACTTCCCTACCCACAAACATATATACTATCACATATTTCATCCCATGGGGCTCTGCGTACCTATATTGCAGCCCTATGTCACCACCTTGAATTCTCCTCACTGCGTGTTTTCTCCCCTACTCACCTGTGAACTCTAGGAGATCAGAGACCAAGAGGTATGTACTCATTGAAGGAAGCTGTACCGTAAGCACATTGCATACCATGAAAATACTTACTTCTTAAATCAAACACAAACTTTCTGAGCTCCTACTTTGTGCCAAGAACAGCACCAGACACTGGAAAAATAAGGATTTGTTCAATGTGATCTAAACGTAGCTTTAAAGAAGCTGAAAAGTAAGAACTTACAATACCTTGTGTTAGAATCCATGAGAGAGATTTAAGTTAGGTTACTGTAGAGTGGTCAGAAAGGGTTTAATTGAGATGATAATGCCTGCAATGATGCTAAAATGAATCAAGCAAGCTAGTTCAAGGTAGAGAGAGAGTGTATCATTTTGGTGGAAATGATAAAAAAAGTTGGCTTTTTTGGCTATAAAAGTTAAATTACTAAATGGAGGAAGGATATATTTGGACCCTGCAGTCCTCATCCAGAGTTTTTCCGTTTCTTTGGGAGAATGGTGCATACAAAACAGAGGTGGAGAGCCAGCCCTGATTGCCTAGTGGTGAATGTTCAGTGCTCACTGTTTCGGTGGCCCAGGTTGGTTTCCTGGTCATGGAACCACACCATCTCTTTGTGAATTGCCATGCTGTGGTGGTAGCTCACATAGAAGAACTAGAATAATTTACAACTAAGATATACAACTATGTACTAGAGTTTTGGGGACAATAATAAAAGAGGAAGATTGGCAACAGATGTTAGTTAGCTCAGGACAAATGATTCACTTCAAAAAAAAAATAGAAGTGGAGAAAATCGCTGCAAGGCACATACTCCCTTATCTCATTGGAAATCTCATTCTGTTGACAGGGAATGCAGTCAAAACAACAGGCAGCCTTGCTCTCCTGAGGGCTCTACCTGAATCCCAGACTGCAAATATCACTGCATACAGAGTGTGGAGTCTGGAGAAAATCAGATACCACTTGGTAACAGCTATGACTTTTACCTAATTTTCCAGTAACTAGAGTGTTTTAGAGTATTGGGCCTTAACAAACTGAAGATTGAAATATCTAAATCCAATTCATTGGTTGGATGCCACGCTTACTGTATGATATAATACACTGGTAAACCTCAGACGTATTGTGGGTTTGATTCTAAAGCATAGCAAAAAATCAAATATTGCAATAAAGCGAGTCACAACTGTTTTTTGATTTCCTAGTGCGTAAAGAAGTTATGTTTACACTATACTGTAGTGTACTAAATGTGCAAAATATTATCTTTAAAAAATATATACATAACTTAATTTAAAAAAAAAATTATTCCTAAAAATTACTAACCACCTTCTGAACCTTCAGCAACTTGCAATCTTTTTGCTTGTGAAGGTCTTGCTTCGATCTTGGATTATATGTAAAAGAAAAAATTACTTCAGTTGGAAGTGAATTGTTAAATTCCCATATGTTGCCCTTTATGAATTCTGAGGGGGCACAAAACCCCAACAAGATTTTGGTTATTCATGTGTGGTGTGAGTAATTGTGATTGGGTTCCACACATCTCAGTAATTCCTGTGGCACACTCAATCACCTCCTCAGATAAAGACAATTCCTGACCACGTGGAGCACGTGGGGAATATTCTCCTCCTTTCACCTTCAGTCCAAGACCTTCTGGAAAATTCCAAAAGTTGAGAAAGGTGTACTCTGAATCTGATTTTCCTTCTTTGGCCAAATTCACTGAGTCACCAGCAAGGTTGTTAAATTCTATGTTCCTCAGAAAGGGGTGCAGCTAAAAGAGACATATCATCCTGTGGAGAAGTGGGCCCGGGTATTAAAGAGAAAAACCCTGCATTAGGGAAAGCCTTTCATTGTCTGTAATCCTTGTTTCATAATGTAACTTTATTACAAGTATCCAATGAAGGAAAGCATATGGAGAACTACAATATCATAATGTTTCTAATATATCAGTTAGTTTCAAGAGAAAATGCCCAAAGACAAGAATATCAAGATGATGAGTGGTGATAGGATTCAGATAAAGCTCAAGTAAAAAGTCCAATCTAACCAAGCTCATGCACTCTCTGAATTTTCCCAGACCATCAATCTGCAAAATGATGTTAGCAATACCTAAAGTGGTTGCAAAATTAAATGAGATCATTTACATAAAGTATTCACCATGATGTTCAGCACCTGATAGGCACGGAAAGGACACGTTGTCTTCTTGTCATTAAGGAGCTGCATGGGAGAAGGCTGGATAATCCCTATTGAAACATTAGACATACAGGATGTTGGGATCCTTTGTAACACAAAGCATTGATATTGACTCATAGCCCACATCCTCCTTGCCACTAGAACCTTCTTGTTGATGACTTACAACACAACGCTAGATTTACCTCCTAGGGAGTGAAACAAGTACAGAAACTCTTGTGCTTTTCTTGGAGAAAGAATCCTAACTGCTTGGTTTGAACACCTGTGGAACCCAATAAGAACGTCACTTTAAGAGTGTACATGCTGTTATGCAGATGAGACTTTACCTGGCAGGGAGAAATCACCAGATCTTATCCGTTTCCCATTGGCTGAATTTCTGCACGTTGAAGAAGCATCTCATGAAGGCTCCAGGCCACAGCATACACAGCATTGTACACATTGTAACTCCATTCAGTCATGATCGTGTCAAAAATCTGCCAAGGAAACCATCCCAAGGAGGCATTGGGTGGACAATTCTCCAGTGTTTTATAGTCAGGTTCAGAAATGGTGCAAGGAATAAAAGGGTACCACAACCTAGTGAGGTAAATGTCTTTTGGATATTTGGAAGGATTAAATGTCTGGATAAAATTTTGAAAGCCAGGAACCTCACTAGGGTGGTGTCAGAAAATGAGAGTCCCATGGAATGAATCAAGGATGAAATCTCTCTCACTGTGGATAAAATCCCACTGTGATGTCGTGACCCAGACTTCCCATATCACTAAATACTCCCAAGTAGAAAAGCTCAAGCTTACGAGAGAGTCGGCATCACTATAAATGATAATCACATTCCCTTCTGTTTCCTCTACTTGTAAATCATATGACCAGGTCCTTGAGGAATATGACCTTTCAGTGACAGGGATCATTTCCACAAAGGCTGGACAGATTCTATTCCGGTCCATCTCTCCTCTCATGTCTGAGAGAAACTCAACACCTTTCTTGTCTTCCGAGATGACCAGCCCCACCCAGGTCCAACTGAAATGAAGCAGCAAAGAGACCATGCCAATGGCTAGAGATGTGTCCCTGGGGGCCAACTGATAGAGAGATGGAAACTGCTCATCATCATTCAGGATAAGATCAAAAGTACCATATGTAAGCTAAAATGAAAGACAATTGGAAACAATATGAGGACGAGGATTGGCAAAAACCACACTCTCAGTCCTGAAGGCTGTTCAGCAACACCTGGAAGTGGTAGAAGGGGATAATTGCTCATTTCATTTTCTAATCATTTTCCACTCCCTGAAAGCTTTCTAGAAAATAAGATCAGTAGGTTTCCAGGAAACTGCTTTGTCTCCATCCCCCTCAACCTTCTCTCTACTCCAAAGAAAGGAAATGTCATACACCACCAAGTTCCTGTACACGTACCCTTTGAGATTATATCCTTTGAGAGATGCACAAACCCAGTCTCCTCCTCTCCTCCTATTTAGACACCTGAGAATGGTACCAAAGGAGACATGGTTTCATCTCTCCCCATCCCACCCAGCCTTACCTGTGGAAATTTGTAAAGTTCCAACAGTGTTCCAATCTGGGCAGAAATTGCCAATGTGGTTTCTGTAAGGACCTCTAGAGACTTGCTCTCTCTCCTGCAGTCTTAATTAGGGATGTCCTTGCCCAACCCTGAGAGCCAAATCAGGGAACTCTCCACTGTCCTCCTTTCAGTGGGCAGGGCATTATAGAGATCAAATCCCAGAGACATGTTGGGCAAAATATGAGGGTTTCTGTTGATTTCCTCAATGGCAAAAACCAAGGCCAGAACATACTGGTAGTTCTTGTACTGAAACCTGCATAGAGGGGTAGGGATCCTTAGGGAAAATACTCAAAATGATTTCCTTCAAATGCAATACAATGACTTAATTAAAATGAATTTGCTATTGACTCGAACGTCTGTGGCAATTGATGGCTTTCCTGCAGCCTTATAATTTATAACTAAAGAAAATAACCTGACTCTAGCTGTGGAAGGTCCTTAGTGAATTCCACACTCGTGAAGGAAACTGGTTAAGTACACAAAAGAAAGTACAATGAATGGAAAAACAGATCACATTCAGAGTAGATTTGTAAATGGCTCTTTGCTTCAGGAGGCAAAATGCTTGTTTTTATGAGCATACCATTAACTCCTTCTAAGAAGAGCAACAATATTAGCGTGAGATTGGAGATAACCCTGGGGAGGAAGAATAATTGCAACTGAAATACATGTGACAAGCATAGACACATGATATGTGCAGGTTGAGAGTGGTGCAACAGAAGGCTGTCAATCAAATTGCCTAAGCCTCTGTCCCCTCAAACCTGTGTGTCTGCCACCATCAAAAACCAGGAAACTATGGTGAACTTCAGAGATCCAATGAAGGAGGAATCGTCAACAGGCAGGAACAATTGAAAGATTCTAGATGGAATCAAAGGACTAGAAACACTTAGGAATCTAAGAGACACAGCATTGTAAAGTTTAGAAAGCTTCTCATTCATTTCTTATTTAAAAAATATTAAATTAAAATTAATCATTAACATCTTTAACGGTACCTATTCCTGATAGCCCATATTGTCTTCATTTTTCTACAGACTTTCTACACACAAATAACTCCTAAGAGTAAGAAAATTCTTTGCATTTCTATTGCCTGGGATCTGTAAGACTATCAAGAATTAATAGAGCAGTCACTTGTACTTATTTCTAGTGTTCTATTATTTGAGGATTGATCAGTACCCTAGTTCATGCTCACTGCTTGTTAATGCTCCACGTGTGCTTGTGAAGAATAGGTGTTCTTCACTTGTTGGGTATAGGGTTCGATGTGTAGCCACTAAATCAAACTTGCTAATTTGTTTTTCAAATACTCTATTTATAGATATATGTTATTCTTTGTCTCAGAGGAAAGTTGAAATTCTTCACTATGAAGATATATTATTTCTACTTCTCCCCTTCCTCTGCCTCCTTCTCCTATACTTACCCCTCCTCCTTCTTCTTTTTGTTCTTGTCTTCTCCTCCTACTCCTTCTCCTCCTCTTCCTTCTCCTCCTTCCTTTCCTAGTTGAGGCTATATTATCTTCTCATGATATCGTGTGTAGTATAACAACGACTATACCTTCATGATCAGTTGAAATTATATACCAGTGAGAATTAAACACTTAATTCCCAATGATGCTTTTTTCCTCATCTGTTTTATCTCATATTATTATAGCAACCCTGCGTTGATTTTTCATTGGTATTTTTCTAGCATATCTTTATATCTTCTATTCTATTTTGAATTTCTAGTTTTCCATGTTTTTTAGTTTTCACAAGTCCTGTAAACATGACACAGCTACATTAGTCATTGTCCCATCAAATTTAACAATCTGTATATAACTAAAGAATTTATTCCATTTACGTTTGTTGTGATTATTTATATCCTTGTTTTGCCCCCACTATCTATATGTTTTCCTTCTATTTTTTCCACAAGTTTTATTATGTTATTTCCCTTTAAAATTTATTGATTTATACTTCTTTTCCATATTCTATTGTATCTCCTCTATTTGGGTGAGAGTTATATTCTCTACTTCTATTTTACCACCAGCCCAGATTGCCTGAAGTGGATATATTTTCTCATATCCTGAGAAATTTATAGACCCTTTAACTTTCAGTTTTACCCTCATGACTCGTTTTTGTTGTACAGTATTTTATTTCTCCTTTTTCTTTACTCTCTCTCATCATCTCCATATCTACCTTATCTGTCTTGTTTTCTACTTCCTTGTCTTTCTGTGCTGCATTCTGTTTCCTTCAGAATTCAAATTTAGTTTTGTATTCTCTCTTCTGTTGTAGAAGTATCTATGGAGTTTTAAAACTCAACAGTTACGTCTTTTTCATCTCTAAAATTTCTATAAAGCCCTTTGCCAAATGTGTCAGATGATTACTAGAGTCCCCTGTTTGATTTTGTCATGCCAATTTTTCTGGTTCCATTTACTATAAACAGTTTATACACAGTTATTTTATATCTTGAAGTTGGTAAATCTAATATTTGAGGTTTCACTGTTTAAATCTATTGTTTTGTTTTTAATTATCTTATGTGTTGATTACACTTATCGACAATGGCATGTATTCCATATTTGTTTGGTGAACATTGATTATGAGCTCATTTTTGTATGATTTTAATGTGTACAGAATGTAAGGCTTTAATTTACATCTTTTCCTCCAGAGAAGAATGTCACTGGTTTTGGCTCACAGTCGTGTGAGCTGACACGAAGCTATGTGACATTTTTGTGTGACTCACAACTAATCTGTGAGTCCCAGCTTCATTCCCTCAAGTCACTTGTTACACAAAGACAAATCGTTTCATTAGAGGAGCGTACTGACCTTTGACCACTGGGTGAATCCAAATTTGTCTAGTGCTTACAGTTTCCTTCTTCTGTCCTTTGAGATTTGGCTTACTTCATGTGAACTCAAGAATGCAATAAAATTATATTTTATGGAAGATATTGTTATGTGGAGGGAAACCTCTTCAAGGTATCTAGTCCTCCATACTCATAGTATTTCATTCTTTTGGATACTCCTTTGGATTCATTTCTTTTAATAGAAATTCGTTCTTTCATTTGAAAAGAAAATAAATGTTAAAATCAAATGTGTGAGCTTGGGGGCATAGAAATAATTTACATGCTATTCAACAAAATATGCTTATGATATAGAAAATTTTACAGACCAGTAATGTATGTATGGATTAGGTACATTAAACTTAAACTGAGAACCTCTATTTAGAACATATTTAATCAAACTTTAGGAGAAGAATCATTGAGAGGCACACTCGAGGACCATTCTGTTTCTGTGTGGTGCACACATACTATACATATACCTGATGGTCATGAGACAAGCCATGATATGGCCAAATGTAGTTCAACTTAGTTCAGATGTGATATGATCAATTAAACTTGAAGAAGGTAGAGTGTCCAGAATGTCCAAAAGCCCCATGTGTTTCCAATATTAGAGCGTTAAATGCTGAGAAGAAGGAAGAATGGTGCAGGTGTTGTAAAAATACATTGCAATCTCTATAGAGCAGAGAGCAGCCTCCATGTTAAACTTATTTCTGATTGTGTGAGTTTTCTGAAAATAAAGCACCCCTTTCTGAGGAAAAATGAAGAACTTTTGCGTGTCAGTTGGGGCCTCCAATTGCTGAGGTGGAGTTAGGAGTACAAGAAGTTTATTGTGGCATAACCCCTGTGAAGAATCAAAGGATTGGGGAGGGACAGCCCTCACACTGAGACACGGATTTTACTGCCTGTGAAATGAAAAAAAATAAGGAATATTAGGCAGGGGAGCTTCCAATCACAATATGCAGATGCCAGTCCTTCAGCCCCACCCAAAACGTACTGAATCAGAATATCTGGGGTGGGGTCCAGCACTCCTTCTGTGTTTTAACAAGCCCTGCAGATCATTCAGATCCTTAATCAAGTTTGAGGGTGACTGGTTTCAAAATAAAGCACCACACCAAAGAATTGAACGTTGAGAAAGTAAAACAATTGTCTAAGTACTTTGTGTTAATGTGATTTATAAAAAATGCAAAATACAAACAACTTTAAAGAATGTGCATAAAATTTAAAACCATCTTGACCCAAGTGCTTAATCTATACCTAGAGACACTGGATTTGGAGAAAAAGAAAAGAAGTAAAATACTAATCAATTTTTCATCTAACATTGAAGAGTCAGTGAGGCAAGACTTCAGATTCTGGGTTCTTCTTATTTCTCAAATTAAAAATATTGTAAAATAGGGTCCAGCCTTGTGGCATAGTGGTTAAGTTTGCATGCTCTGCTTTGGTGGCCAAGGGTTCATGGGTTCGGATCCCTGGTGTGGACTTATGCTTCGCTCATCAAACCTTGCTGTGGCAGTATCCCATATAATGTAGAGGAAGATGGGCATGGATGTTAGCCCAGGGCCAATTTTCCTCAGCAAAAAAAAAAAAAAATCTAAAATAGAATGTGAAAAAGATCTATACATCCAACACAGTGAAAAAAAATTTAAAAAGAAAAATTACTTTAAATGGAACAAAACTAGGAAAAAAGACAAAAAACGAAGTACAAAAAAATAGAACCACAGAGATAATGCTACGTATATCAGTTATAGTATACTGAAATTACTTAAATCACTTTTTCAATATTGAATGTTACTCTACATTCCACGAAGATGTAGGAAACTAACACTGAACATAGATGCTGAAAGAAAGGGGATTGTCAGTAATAGTCCATACATGTGCTCGCAAAAGTAAAGCCACAACTAATATGAAACTTTTATATATGAATGTGTATAATGGTACACATATCTGAAGGCAAAATATTTAGGGTCTAAAAGGTGGTTAGCAGTCAAAAAGTATATGTTCACTCATATATTAAAAAAAGGATTTTAAAAATATGAAGTAAAGTAAACCTAACTACAACCATAGTAAGAGTATTCAACTAAATTCTCAGTCTTTGTCCAAAAAAAGTCAATATAGGAATCGTATATATTGTTAATCTTGATTTATCATTAATTATTTTTGGAGCACACACACACATATGTCTGCATATAAATCTCAAACGTCCTACTCCGAAGCAAAAAAATAATATTATTATAAAATTAGGTCCTATCCTCGTCCAGCAAGCAATTTCTACATAGTAATCATTTCCTGAAGCCACCAGAAGAGAGATACATGGCCAACCACAGAAATTCTGACTCAATAGCTCATCAGAGGAACAGGCAGATTTGAAATCCAGTTCCTTAACCAACATGCACGCAAAAATGCTCATTAACTGCCAACGTATCTTAAACAAATCAGACAATTTATAAGCCTATAATCACTCTCATGAATAACTCTTTGGTGAAACAGGAAATCAAACCAATGATTAGAAAGGAGTAGCAAGAAGCCCTGGAGAGAGAGGAGAGAGAAAGGAAGAAGAGAATAAAACTGTCTGTTCTGAAAGAAAATATCTGAGCATTAAATATCTTGAATAGCAAATAAAAATGAAAGTGAGTGAATTAAACTCTCAACTCAAAACAAGGAGAACAGAGAAAGAAAACATAAAAAAATAATTTGGAAAAAGAGACTGAAGCAGAATTAATAGTATAAAATAAATATAAAATAAGTCCAGAGGAAAAGTAATCAGTTACTCTGATTCTTTGGGAAGCTCAATAAAATAGGCATCATTCAGACAAGTCTTATAAAGAAAAACTATTTGAGGAAGACAAACATCAACAACATTAGGTGAGAAAATGGGACCAGGAGCGAAGTCAGAGAAAATGTTGTGCATCTGCACATGGAGATGTCTTTTGGGATCTCAGTGATAAAGCTGTTTTTTAAATGAAACTGGAATTACTCAAACTGGCTCAAATAGAAAATACAAAATTATACAAATGTTCTTTATGGGTTCCAGATAGTTTTTAAGAAAGAAAACTACAAATATATGGTGGGTTGGATGCATTTACAGATGAATTGTTTCTAAAACTTAAGAATAGATATTTACTCTACCAGGAAACTCTTCCAGAATATAGAAAAAGAAGGTATATCTCTATTAATTATGAAGTTAACATGAGCCTATTACCAGCATCAAAAAGAAGATGTGAGCAAGGAATCATCTTAAACAAACTTTAGAAATTAGATAAACTTGTAATATCCTCACATTTAATGTCCTCACATTTCTGCCAGGAAAAAAACACAATATGCTCATGAAGTATGTAAAGCATTTGATAAAATTCAGGATCCACTTCTCTAAAACACATTATTTTTGGAGGACACCTCCTTAACATGCTTTTGTAAAAATAACTAACACCAAAACAGAAGCCCTCTCGAGTCCTTGCTTAAAACAAAGACACTAAATCACAACTACAGATGGGTGAGGGGCAGGCACACAGGATTACCCCCACCCAGGGACTCCTCTGTACAGGCTGGGATTCTTCCCCCACAGATCTGAAGGTAGAGCACTATACAGCGGCAGATGAGGCAGAAGGAAGGACAGAGTCGGTGGAGTATGTTGGTGGAGAGTGCTGTCTCATAAGCATCCAACCCTAAAAATTGGACACTAAAAGGAAGAAAACTGGAAAATATAAAAGCACTGTTCTTCTCTTTGAAGTAAGGAACAAAGTCAGTGGGACAAGACAGAGATAACAATGGACAGTTTTGAGAAGGTGGGGATGACGGGGAAAGACAGGACGGGTGATGCAGAGCGCCTTGGTGTATCCTTCCACAGATCCCATAGGCATCATTCGTCATAATAATCAAGCAGAATATAAATAAAGAGGCACTTACCACTGCAAAGTGACACCCTTGCTAGGCTTCTTGATCCCTCTGTGTAAGAAATAAGTATAAAGGGGGAAAAACCCACCAATAACCACATCTCCATCCTTGTATGCCCTGGGTTACATTCTCAAAATCTGTCAGGATAAGCAAAATGATACACAAAGAGAGGAAACTGCAGCAACAGGAAGAAGAAAATCAAAAGGAACATCTTAGAAGCCTCTGCAAATCCCTGTGTCTGTGTGAGGTGTGAGGCAGCAGAAGCAGACGTGGAACATGCAACCTAAGGAGATATCTACACATGTCACGTATAGTAACACACACACACATTCACACACATATGTGTATAGGTAGTTTTTGTGGACTGAAAAAGCAATTCTAATGCCCTCTGACTCCTTTCAGCAGTCTCTTCCTCTGTCCTGGTGAGATCCAGACCCCACTCTGCCGCGGGGCTCTGCATCTGAGGTCCTGTGTCCAGTTGAAAAACACCAGTTGGAAAACATGTTTGAGGAACATCCTCTCCAGCCTTAGGCACTATGATTTCATCCACGTCCGTGGATAGTAAGGCTCCAGGGACCACCTCCTCTTGGGCAGATGGGGTCCCAAACCTTTGTCAACAAGCTATCCACATGAATGTCATTTGTGATGTTGCAAAATAACTGCATCAGAGGATGTGATATCATGTGTAAGGTGAAAGGTTCAGAAAGTATCCATGTCAGTCAGGGCTCAGCCAAGGACGTTCCAGCATCTCTCCTTCCAAAGTCAAAGATAGGCATGGGCAGCTTCATACTCCCAGGGCCCAGGAGAGCCACAAGACATTCCATGTGGGACCCATGCAGGGCTGCACACCAATCATGAGTGCAGAAACACCACAATCACATGAGTCCCTGCCTGGGGAAGCAATAGTCAGTCTCAATTCAGAAAATTCCAAATCCATAGCTCAAGATCAATGCAAAAATAAAGCTACATTTTTGATTCTTAAAAATCTTCCTCCTTTCCTCTTCCTCCCTTCTTTTAACCTTGTTAATCCCAGGGATCAATATGGTGTGATCATCCACTTCTACAACTTCGGCATTAGTTTCCTCCACTATTTATGCTGTTATGAGAATATGGGACTATGTGGGAAATTCCTTTATTTTTTCATCCTCAATTGGAGGATACAAGCTGGAACACACCTATGTTCCCATCATCCCAAACATCCATGACAAGGGCCACATCTATACATCTATCTGGCCCTGGATCACAGGGCACTTTTATGGCAGGAAAATGATTATTCTGTATGATACTGTAATGGTGGGCACAGGATACATTTCCCAAAACCCACAGAATGTACAAGACAAAGAGTGAACCCTGACGTAAACTATAGTTCTTAGTTAACAATAATGTATTGATGGTGCTCAGGGCAAGCTACCACAGGAGGCACCACTCTGGTATGCAGATTGTTTTGAGTTGAAGACAATAGGGACTCAGAGAACTCAGGAAGAATATTTGAGTTTCCCCTTCCAAACTGCCTAAAGTATTTAAAACGAAAGAGCTGTTTCAGAAGGAGTTATTATCATGATGGCTGTAAAGATAATGTAGGATAGAGGTTACAATAGGAAAGGCACCAAGCCTGTTTTATCAAAAACTCCGTCTCTCCCTGACCACATTATCTATAGATGACCCTGAAAAGAATTGTCTTCCTGGCCTCTGAAGTCCCAGACGACTACCCACCCCCAACACGTTCCTCGCCTTTAGCTGCAATACTTAAGCGGGCAGCTTAGACAGAGGGACGAGTTGCTCATTTCTGAGTTTCTCCCATGTATACATGTTATTAAACTTGGTATTATTTTCTCCTGCTAACCTGTCTTGTTAATTATTTGGCCAGCCATAAGAACCTTAAGGAAAATGGCAGAGGGTGATTCTTCCTCTTCCCCCGACAGTATCAATCTTGGTTCCTGAATTATAGCTGATATACCAAGCTAATGCAAGATGTTAATAATAATGGAAACCGTGCGTGTGAGCAGGGAGGAGGAGTATATGGGGACTCTGTACTTTCATTTCAATTTTTCCGTAAATCTAAAACAGATCCAAAAACATAAGATCTATTAATTATTTAGTTTACCAATCTGGTAGCCACTGGCCATATGTCATTAGTGAACATTTAAAATATGATTAGTCCAAATTGAGATATGTTATGAGTGTAAAATATGCATGGATTTAAAAAAAAATTTGTATGAAAAAGTGAATATAGAACATCTCAAAGAAAATGTTTATACTGATTATATATTGAGATTATAATACTTCTTGACATACTGGGTAAAGTAAAATATATTATTAAGATAAAAATATTAAAATTACATGACTACTGAGTTGGGAATTGCAAAATGCATCCAATACACACAGACATGAGACTCTGGCTGAGACAAGGGCTTCTAGATTTTGCAACCACCACATAAAATTATGACTTATCACACTGAAACCCACTTCCTCTGACTTGAGACAACGCTACTGTTATGGGTTGAGTTGGTCCCCCCAAAATGTGGAAGCATGTACAGAAACATGTATAGTGAACAGAAATGCTACTGATTTTTATGTTGATTTTGTATCCTTTACTGATTTCATTAATTAGATCTTAGTTTTTTGGAAAAAAACGTCATAACGTCATCTGCAAATTGAGACAATTATAATTGTACTTTTCATATTCTGATGTCTTTTATTTTCTTTTTCTTCCCTGATTGCTCTGGCTAGCACTTTCAGTACTTTGTTGAATAGGAGTGGTGAGTGTGGACCCCTGACAATCTGTAAGAACCTGTTTTAGCTCCAAGTCCACCTACCAGTCCATCTCAGGACAGAGTTTGTCTTAATCAACCAAACACAAATTCACAAAGGCTAATCTCACCTCTCACCTTACCATACCAGGATTGGGCACTCAGACCCATTCAAACTACAGCTTAGTGGTCCCCAGGCCTCAAAGATCCCCTCCGCTCAGTCCTTACATCAAACACACAACTCCAGGTTCCTGCCAACTGCTGACACACACACATTCTACATTAAGATAGTACCACTTGCCACACAATTCATCCTGGTGGGAGCCATGTTCCACATCCCACTTGCAAGCCTGTGTTCACCTTCTGGTGCTGTCTTGGTTCACTTCTGGTGCAGTCACAGGTGCTCCATTGACTGCCTGACTCTGAACCAGCAGGAAGTCCAGCATCTAGTCTGTTGAAAAGATGCCAGGACAGTGGCTAACATTTTGAGATCCGTGGTCTCCCTACCTATCCCCCTCGTCTGAAGTCTAGCACACTTTTACCATTAACCTCATGATGACAAGTCAAGGGACTTTGTGGAAACCCTTCAGGTTGGGCAACAGCGGGACCTGGGACTTTTGGGTCGCTGGAATAACCCAAAGCTGATCCCTTGTTGGGTGGAGGAAGTGAGAATTTGGGCTCAGGGTTTCAATGTCTTTGAACAAGTCTAGCCTAATGCTATGTATGCCGATCGAATGTATAGTGGGTTTTTTTTCTTCTTTGTATGTGTAGATGTATTAGTTCTAGATGTATTATGTTGTCATGTCCTTCCTTGGCACAGCCACGTTAAGTTTCCATCTACATATTTACAAACAAAGACATATTGCAACTATGTAACATCTCTTTGCATTCTTGCAGACAAAATTCCCCTATGAAATATCTATTTACATACCATAGTTAAGTGTTTCCATACATCCATTTCCTCAGACAAAAATAATATTGGGACCTGCCCACGTGGCGTAGTGGTCAAGTCCCCGTGTTCTGATTTCGTGGCCTGGGGTTCACTGGTTCTGATCCCGGGCACAGGCCTATGCACCACCAGACATTTAATGCACCACTCCTCAAGCCATTCTTGAGGAGTGGTGCATCCCACAGAGAAAAATTAGAGGAGACTTGGCTCAGATGTTAGCTCAGGGGCATTCTTCTTCCCTAAGTGATAATGTGGATAACAATGTTGATGGAGATGTAGATAACTGAAAATTCACTCTTGTCTGTGTCAAATGCATCTGGGTAAAGGGTACCTTGGAATCATAGGACATTAAAACTCAAAAAGACTTTTCAAGCTCTTCATAATAAAGATGAAGAAAATCTGAAGAGGTTAAACTATTTGACCAAGATTAATTCCTGGAACTAGAGTGAGATCCTCTAATTCTCAGTAGGTATATTGTCATAACATCTCTAGCACTAAATAACCAAGTTGACTTCCAGGTAGAAGAGTTTCCCCTTCACGTTTTGTTTTCTCTCTCTTAGATGATTGCTTTGACCTGACAAAGAATTTATTTGGTGTTTATGCTACACTTCAGAAGAGGAAAATGCTCCTGGCAAACATTATTGTGATTCAGTGTGACTCCAGAGAGCCCAGTCATTTAAAAATGAGAATAGAAAGAATAGAGTAAGTAATATTAGAGAAGAAGAGAAAAATCTATTATTTTAGTGGGAAATAACTTATAAAATTTAGAATTTTAAATAAGTTGACTAATGTGAAAACATATTAGATAACCATATAAAAATATCTTAATATTAGCAAGAACTATTTTAAACTTATAAGTAATTATTCTAATCTTAGGAGAAATAAAATATTTAAAGTAATTAGATTTATGCAACATGATGCCATATGTAGTTATATGATTTATAAGTTATGTAAGATAAATGAAGAAGGTTATAAAGATATACCAAAGGACATAAAAGCTCTGAAGAAATGGAGAGATATACTACAATTATGAATGAAAATATTATCCATTTTTCAAGCATCATTCAGATTCACTGTATTTAAAATCAACTTTTAAAATGATACAGTAATTGTTTTATAGACAAGAAGATATCCCTTTGCAAAATAAAACACTGGACCATCGACTAACATTATTCACAAGTAAATCACTCCAAATGGATTATAAGGGCTAAAATTAAAAGTAGAAATGCTCAGTGCATAACAGTGGTGGATGACAATACAGGAGAATATCCATGATCATAAAATTAGTAAAGTTGTTATTTATATATATTCTTAAAGATGTATTGTTGTCATTTACTAATGTTCAATTGACCAAAGCAATTTACAAGGCCAAGTCCACACGGAGTCAAAGTGGGAGGGGTCTACCAAAACACACAGATGGAGGGAGAGAACTGATGTGTGGGCATTTATGTAAGATACCGCAGATAATTTTAGAGAAAAATTAATCTGAGATAATATTCATATTTGTGTATTTGTGCATTTGAATGCCCTAGGATCATTGTACAAAGCCAAAAGATATGTAAAGCAATAAATTAATTTGAGATGTAAGGTAAATTTACTTGGTATTTTTTATTTTGTGTGTGTGTGTGTGAGGAAGATCAACCTTGAGCTAACATCCATGCTAATCCTCCTCTTTTTGCTGAGGAATACCGGCTCTGAGCTAGCATCTATTGCCAATCCTCCTCCTTTTTTTCCCCAAAGCTCCAGTAGATAGTTGCATGTCATAGTTGCACACGCTTCTGGTTGCTGTATGTGGGACGCGGCCTTAGCATGGCCAAGCAAGTGGTGCGTCGGTGCACACCCGGCATCCGAACCCGGGCCTCCAGTAGCGGAGCGCACGCACTTAACTGCTAAGCCAAGGGGCTGGCCCTTTACTTGGTACTTAAAGTCTGCTTGCAAAAATTTGGTAGTTTATTTTTCAGGTGTATGCAAATTCTGGTGAAAAAATATATATATTGATTATTTTCACCTGAACCAGTTGTATTCCTTAACCCTCTTGGTGGGTTTCTCTCTGGACTCAGGAAGTTAATGTAGCACTTGGGGGCAAAGATGCAGCCTAATAGTTCCACACTGGAGAACAAGATGGACAGGCTCTCCACGGCCACCATTATCTTGCCCTTGGTGTAGTGGCAGAAGGGGAGGAAAGTGACTCAGATGCTGCAGAACACCAGCATGCTGAACGTCATGAACTTGGTTTCATTAAAGGTGTCAGGCAGGTTCCAGGCCAGGAAAGCCACAGTGAAGCTGCCCAGGGCCAAGGATCACAGGTATCCCAGGACACAGTAGAAGGCAGTGACAGAGTCCTTGTTGCACACGATGATGATGTGGCCGTGTTCAGAGTGTGCATCTGTGTCAATGAAGAAGAAGAGGTTCCCAGCCAGATCCAACTGAGACTCAGCTGGATAAAGGAGCAGATGGCAATGATGAAGTTAGGTGCCCCTGACACCAACCACTGCCACATCATTCTCCATTGTACAGTGACCTTGAAGGCCACCACAACAGTAATAGTTGTGGCCAAGACAGTGGAAAGAGCCACAATAAAAACAACTCTAATTGTGATTAGTTGAATAATGTAGGTGGTTGTGTTGGGTCAGCCGATGAAGAGTAAGGAGCAGAGGAAGCAGAGGGTGAGGGAGATGAGCAGGATGTAGCTGAGATTCCAATTCTTGGCCTTGATTACAGGAGTGTCTCGCTGCTTCACAAAGACCCCAGGGACCACTGCTGTGACAACAGAGAAACAAGGAGCTGTGCAAGCCAGAGTCTTCCCTAAAGAATCTTCAAATGCCAGAAATGTCACAACTTTCAGCAGGCTGCGATTTCTCTCATTGTTTGCATACTGGCTTCCTGGATGCCCTATACGTTGATCTCTATTTGAAAAGGAAAGGAAAGTCTGGGTGTTTCAGTCAGCCACTTTTCCATATTCCCAAGACAAAAAACAAAATCTCATTGGCATTATAGGGCCCACAGCCCACACCTTATTTGGTTGTGAGAGACAAAGTTGCAGAGACTTACATTAATAATATTCACATTAAACTGTCCCGTCCTACGTCAGAATGTTCTTAGCTTCAAGTAAGTGATAATCCACCTCCAAAAGTTCCAAGTTTGGGTCTTGTGTTAGTTGGATGTGTCCATAAACTTGTGGGTTTAGGGGCGAATATTTTAGGTGGTGGAGATTTTGCAACACATCAGTGAGGTACTGGGAAAGTGAGGCAGGGAAAGGACGGCAGAACATCAGGGACATCAAGTGCTTTACCACTGTGCTCACCTAGAGCTCAATCGCTCTGGGGAGCACTGTGAGACAAGAAGCACACATGGGAACAAGTGATCTCAGCTGAGGATGAGACAGCTGCAACACATACGCAGGCATGCCCATCAGCCATCATTCAAGGGCTGCGCCCTGGGCTATGAATTTGTATTGGGCAAACTTTTACGGTAAAGTGACAGAGGACAAATATTTTAGGCTTTGTGGGCCATAGGGTCTCTGCCACCACTACTCAACTCTGACCTCGGAGCATGAAGCTGCCATTTTTATTGTTGAAAGTGGGCATTCTTTTCTCGTCCTTATTTCTACAAATAATATTAGAACAGTGCAATTACCATAATTACAGATTTTCTTTTTGACTCACTTTTCTATATAAATCTTGTTTCTCGATTTTTCTAACTCGATTTTTGTTTCATAAAAAATGTAGTAAAATTCTTAACATTCAAAGTAAATTCATTGGATAAAGTGGTTTGAATTGCGTTAAAGCTAAAAATTATTTAGACAAGGATACAGACTTTTGTAATATTCAGATATTGCATTTGGGAAATTTAATGGCGCTAAATTTATTCAGTTTCTTTTGCATTTCTCAAACACATTTTTAGCCAAAATTAAAACTATACTTCGCATAGCATACAGTAACTACTTACTCAGTACACTTCCTCCATTATACCTAGCTATTAGAACCCCAATTTTGAGTGAACTAAGCCAATTGTGACAGATCTAAGCTAATTTTTGCCAGAGTGTGCTCCACCTCACTTGTGGGTTATGCGCCATGGACATAAATCAATGACAATCTGATTGTATGGTCTCTTTCTTGCACTAAATTAAACGTGCATCAAATAGGATGCTATAGCCGATTCTTCCTCTTTCTTTCCCATGTGGATGATGAGCAGTGGCAGACACTTGTAAAAATAAAATCCAACACACTAAGCATATTGCAGCAAAAATTATATGGAGACTGAATCTTTGTTATCAAAAGGTTGATAGAAAAAAGAAAACTTTGCATCTGTCTATTTCTGAAATTCTTGTAACAAATAACAAATGTCATGATTTAAGGCCACTATGAGGTTCTCTATCACTTTCAGCTGAACACATTCTAATTAATGTACTTTGTGCATTAATTTTACTGTTTTTGAGAGTGAGAAATGAGATTTTAATACTGCATTATCAAACACTTTACTATTGATATGTAGGAAAAGCATTACTATTGAAACATTATTTTCTCTTTTATGTATTTATGTATTTATTTATTTATTTATCTTTTGATTAAGGAAGGTTAACCCTGAGTTATCATCTGTGTCAGTCTTCCCCTATTTTGTATGTGAGTTGTCGCCACAGCATGACTGCCGAGTGGTGTAGGTCTATGCCTAGGATTTGAACCCATGAACCCAGGCCACCAAAGTGGAGCACGCTGAATTTTAACCACTACACCACAGTGCCGGCCTGTTATATTATTTTAGATTCCCCTAATTCATTAGATATTTTTGCATTCTAATTTAAAATATTTTTTTGGATTACGTAAGTAAACACAGAAGCAGATTCCACTGGTTGCGTATTCATGACCCATCTGCCCCCTTCCTACCAGCAGCTCAGTTGTGCTTTGACATTCAACTTCTTCCATGAGGCCATGTGATTGAGGGGAGGTTGACAGCTCTAAATCAATTATAGTTGGCCCCACTGGGAGGATGTCTTTTTGAGTGACTCTTACAAAGTCAGGGGGAATAGATGCCCACACTTTTTCATCTTTCTGTTCACTTGCTATAGTATAATACTTTAAACAGCGCAGCCTCTGCGACCATAAGGAGCCCAGCCTGTAGACAAAGCTGAGAACCAAAGATGACAGAGCAAATTATGAGAATATCACGTGTGCTTGATTATAGTTTTGAGCTGGTGAATTCTCTAATCCTGGAGTCATTCTATCACTGGCTTTCTTTTGTTAAATTGTTTCACTATTTTTTTGTAAAAAGTGATATTTATGACAACATTCATCAAGTAAATAACAAATGGAATAAAACATATTTCCTTCTCCATCTTTATAATGCAACACTGTGCTTTACTTTTTCTGGCACAAACAATCATTGTAGTAAAGTAGTCTGGTCTTTTTTATGGGCTATAATAAATATTTTTTAAAAGACACATTTAGTTTGTTTTCTTTTTATTTATAGCCAGATGCGTTCTAACAACAAACATAATTTTTAAACATGCTCTCCCATTCAGCCTATTTTTTATTGTGTAATATGTTATTTCATGCATTATTTTTCTGGACAGAACATTTAGCAATGTCAAGAGATTACTTTGGTAATAAGTATGTATGAATTGTTTGTTGTTTTGTTTGGTAAGTCTGGAATATTATGCTTAAATATGATGGGTTTTTTTTTTTCGTTATTTACCTATTCCATCATCATCCATGATAAGTCTTTTATCATCTCATTCCAGCAATATTAGTCTAATTAAAAATGTCTAAATATGCCACATAAAATATTTTATAAACACTTAATTGTGGTATGACTGACATACAAAAAGCTGTACATATTTAATGTAGACAATTTAATGTCTTTGGAGATAATATACACCCGTGAAACCATCACTACAATCAAGTCCTTAAACTTACTCATCATCTCCAAATGTTTCCTCCTGTCCTCTTTATTTTTTTAATTTAACTTCCTTTTTTAAAATACTTTTTTTCTTTTGAGGTGGGAAGACAACATAAGTCTACCCTCCTAGTAAATTTTTAAGTCTACAATACAATATTGTTAACTGTAGGCCCATGTTGGGCAGTAGGTCTCCAGAATTTATTCATCTTGCATAAACTTTGTTGTTCAAACTTCTATTGCCAAGAATTCCCTCTTCATCTTGAAATGACAAATCCCCACATATTTTTAAAAACTCAACAAAACATTGGCTTTCCCTGAAGAATTATCTGACTTATCCAAGTCAGACTATCTACACTTGTTGACTCTGCTAACCTCTAACTACCTTTACTATGGCACGTTTCACATTGCCCTGCTATTCTTTTTTCACATGTAACTTACTATGATTTCTTGGAAAGCAGGGCCTTTATCTTATCAAGTTTGCATGCTCAGTTCATTGTTCATATCTTCTACTAAAGTAATAATAATATAATATATCCATTCATTTATTGAATCTTTAGATCCGGTTTTTGCACACCTACTATGTGTGAGGCATAGTGCTCGTCACCTGGGTGTAAAGATATGAATAGGGGGCATGTCCTAAGACACCCACACTTACTTCCATCATAATTCCATGTGTGTTACTCTGTGATCAAGATGAGTATATGGTGCTATGGAATCTCTAAGTGTTTGCCTAACATAACATGTGGGTTAAGAGCTGTAGTCCCTTGAGAAGAGCTGCTTCAGCAGAACCTAACAATGTGAGTATAAAGAAGCCAGATCAAGGTAACTCCCAACATGGAAATGATGTATTGATTACCCAAAAAATGTATTGAATGAGTGAATGAAATAGTTGAAAAAAAGAAGAAATGTGATGCTATTGGTTAATCCCAGACCCTTTACATTTTATTTGGAGACAAAGAAGGTCTGAGAGGAAGTGATTGTAATTATGTAATTTTGCCAGTTCATACCTGTCTGATTACATATTTCTTTCTCTGGGCACAATACACAGTCAAAGCAGCAGGTAGCTCTCTTCCTGAGGGATTTTCGTGAATCCTGGCTGACAGAACATCCTACACCCATAGGGGGGAGTTTGAAAGAAGAGAATTATTGATAATACTGAATAATACTATATAATTTGGTAATATTTTATTATTTTATAATATTGAATAATTGATAATATTGTTTAAATTATCTCACAAACTATCCTAAAGATCACCTCTAAGATGTGACATGATTGATGCACCCAGGGAAAGCAAAATAAAATCAAGGTCAATCTGCAGAAAAGAGTTCCCAACGTGAAGACAGATAATGATTTAAAACATTTTCCATCTCAATCACTAGGACACTTGTTTGTTTTAAGCAAATGTGGCATTTGAACATGAATCATATTTGTTATTGCCAAATGTGATTCTGAATATGATATTCCTGGATTACATTTTTGAACTATAAGCAGATTTTACCTTAATAATAAATAATACTTAAATTGATACAATACATTTACATGAGAATTATTTGATTAGTACAAATTGCAATTATTGAATTTATTTAATAATATATTTAATGTCAGGTAGATTCTACACCAAAGACACATGGACAGGCTTGAATGATATAATATAGCATCTTGAGGGATGGCTTACAAGACTGAGTTTTAAAGGGAAATCCAATGAAGAGGAAGAATGTAGTTCCTGGAAGAGAAAAAGGAATCTTTTTTTCTGACGGTGAATTTTTCTACAAGAATGTATAAAGCTGGGATGAAGAGATGGAAATATGAGGAATATTAATAAAATATTGAAATATTAAAAAAAAACCTTAACGTCAATTCTTTTGATTCTAGTTAAATAGAATAAAATCTGTTTTCTGGAAGAAAACCAAATGGCCAAAGACAATTTGAATTGTATCTACAAGTCATCAAAATTCTAGATCGTCAACATCTGTTATGTCTTCGAGGCACAATGCATGCAGAGCAATAAATTTACAAGCAATGAGATTGACACTTTTTCAGCTTAAATGGGAATTTAAATCATCAATTTTTTATCACCTCATCCTATTAAATTGGTAGCCTCACTGTCCTGCCTGTAGTATATAAAGTATTTCAAAATTCAGGAATATCTCCTTAATTAAAAGTGTCCCTTCAATATCTCTAGGACATTAAGAAAAATTATATCAATTAATTGGGATTTTGTTATGAGTTAAATAATTTCACGGTTGTTTTCATATGTGGTCTCCATCTTGTGATGCAGATGAAGAATTAATCCAAGATTGAGTTTTCCGCAACCTTTTTGAATCCCACAGCTCAGTCTATCAGCTCTTCATGTATAATGAAACCTTGACCACGTGGATCCTGGGGAACAAACTCTCTTACTTTCACTTGAAGTCCAAGACCTTTAGGAAAATCATATAGTTCAGAATATCATGTTGTGACACAAAGATTTTGTTCTCATCCAGTGACACATGAGCTCCAGTGCTGTTTTGTTTTTTTTTATTTGTATTGATTTATTTATATTTTATTGATGTTTTAATAGTTTTTAACATTGTGAAATTTTGGGTTGTACATTTTTGTTTGTCCATCTCCATATATATGCCTCCCTTCACCCTTTGTGCCCACCACCATTGCCCCTGGTAACCAAAATACAATTTTCTCTGTCCATGTCTTGGTTTATATTCCACATATGAGTGAGATCATACAGTGTTTGTCTGTCTATGTCTGGCTTAATTCACTTAACATGATACTCTCCAGACTCATCTATGTTATTGCAAATGGGACGATTTTGTCTTTTTTTATGGATGAGCAGTATTCCATTGCATATATATAGTACATTTTTGATCCAGTCATCAGTCTAGGGACACTTAGGTTGCTTCCACTTCTTTGCTATGGTGAATAATGCTGCAATGAACAAAGGGGTGCATAAGCCTCTTTGGATTGTTGATTTCAGGTTCGTTGGATAGACTCCCAGTAGTGGGATGGCTGGATCATAGGGCATCTCTATTTTTAATTCTTTAAGGACTCTCCATACCGTTTTCCATAGAGGCTGCACCAGTTTGCATTCCCACCAGCTGTGTATGAGGGTTCCTGCTTCTCCGCATCCTCTCCAGCATTTGTTGTTTTTTGTCTTGGTGATTATAGCCATTCTAACGGGCATGAGGTGATATCTTAGTGTTGTTTTGATTTGCATTTCCCTGATGATTAGTGATGTTGAATATCTTTTATGGGCCTATTGGCCATCTGTATATCTTCCTTGGAGAAGTGTCTCTTCATTTCCTCTGCCCATTTTTTGATCAGGTTGTTTGTTTGTTTGTTGTTCAGTTGTGTGAGTTCTTTATATTTTATGGAGATCAACCCCTTGTCAGATATATGTTTTGCAAATATTCTCTCCCAGCTGGTGGGTTGTCTGTTCATCTTGATTCTGGTTTTCTTTGTCTTGTAGAAGCTCTTTAATCTGATAAAGTCCTACTTGTTTATTTTTTCTTTAGTTTCCCTAATCTGGGTAGGCATGTCATCCAAAAAGATTCCTTTAAAACCAATGTCAAATTTTCATCTTTGAGATTTATAGTTTCACGTCTCACCTTCAGGTCTTTGATCCATTTTGAGTTAATTTTTGTGAATGGTGATAGCAGGTGATCCACTTTCTTTCTTTTGTGTGTGGCTGTCCAGTTTTCCCAACACCATTTATTGAAGAGACTTTCTTTTCTCCATTGTATGTTCTTAGCTCCTTGGTCGAAAATTAGCTGTCCGTATATGTGTGTTTTTTTTTTTCTGGGCTTTCAATTCTGTTCCATTGATCTATGTGTCTGTTTTTGTACCTGTACCATGCTGTTGTGATTACTATTGCTTTCCAGTATGTTTTGAAGTCAGGGATTGTGATGCCTCCTGTTTTGTTTTTTTTTCTTAGATTGCTTTAGCTATTCGGGGTCTTTTGCTGCCCCATATGAATTTTAGTATTCTTTTTTCTATTTCCATGAAGAATGTCATTGGGATTCTGATTGGGATTGCATTGAATCTGTAGATTGCTTTAGGTAATATAGACATTTTAACTAGTTTTATTCTTCCAATCCACATGCATGAGACATCTTTCCATTTGTTTATGTCATCATCGATTTCTTTCAATAATGTGTTGTAGTTCTCATTGTACAGGTCTTTCACGTCCTTGGTAAGATTTATACTTAGGTATTTTATTCTTTGTGATGCAATTGTAAATGGTATTATCTTTTTGAGCTCTCTTTCTGTTAGTTCGTTATTAGCATACAGAAAGGCAACTGATTTTTGTAGGTTGATTTTGTACCCTGCAACTTTGCTGTAGTTGTTGATTATTTCTAATAGTTTTCCAACGGATTCTTTAGGGTTTTCTACATATAAAATCATGTCATCTGCAAATAGTGAGAGTTTCACTTCTTTGTTACCTATTTGGATTCCTGTTATTCCTTTTTCTTGCTTAATTGCTCTGGCCAAACCATCCAGTACTATGTTGAACAGGAGTGGTGAGAGTGGGCAGTCATGCCTCATTCCTGTTCTCAAAGGAATGGCTTTCAGTCTTTCCCCATTGAGTATGTTGTTGGCTGTGGGTTTGTCATAAATAGCTTTTATTATGTTGAGGTACTTTCTTTCTATTCCCATTTTGTTGAGAGTTTTTATCATAAATGGATGTTGTATCTTGTCAAATGCCTTCTATGCATCTATTGAGATGACAATGTGGTTTTTATTCTTTGTTTTGTTGATGTGATGTATCTCGTTGATTGATTTGCGGATGTTGGACCATCCCTGCGTCCCTGGTATAAATCTCACTTGATCATGGTGTATGATCTTTTTAATGTATTCCTGTATTCAGTTTGCCAATATTTTGTTGAGGATTTTTGCATCTATGTTCATCAGCAATATTGGTCTGTAATTTTCTTTCTTTGTATAGTCTTTGATATCAGGGTGATGTTGGCCTCGTAGAATGATTTAAGAAGTGTTCCATCTTCCTCTATTTTTTTGGAATAGTTTGAGAAGGATGGGCATTATATCTTCTGTGAATGTTTGGTAAAATTCACCAGAGAAGCCATCTGGTCCTGGACTTTTTTTTGGGGGGGAGGTTTTTGATTACTATTTCAATCTCTTTACTTGTGATTGGTCTATTCAGATTCTCCATTTCTTCTTGGTTTACTTTTGGGAGCTTGTATGAGTCTAAGAATTTATCCATTTCTTCTAGATGGTCCAATTTGTTGGCATATAATTTCTCATACTATTCTCTTATAATCCTCTGTATTTCCATGGTATCCATTGTAATTTCTCCTCTTTCGTTTCTAATTTTATTTACTTGAGTCTTTTCCCTTTTTCTCTTAGTAAACCTGGCTAAGGGTTTGTTGATTTTGTTTATCTTCTCAAAGAACCAACTCTTTGATTCATTAATCCTTTCTACTGTTTTTTTGGTTTCAATTTCATTTATTTCTGCTCTGATTTTTCTTATTTCTCTCCTTCTGCTGAATTTAGGCTTTGTTTGTTCTTCTTTTTCTAGTTCTGTTAGGTGTAATTTAAGGTTGCTTATTTGGGCTTTCTCTTGTTTGTTAATGTTGGCTTGGATCACTATGAGTTTCACTCTCAGGACCACTTTTGCTGCATCCTATATGGTTTGGTATGGCATATTTTCATTTTCGTTTGTTTCCAGGTAGTTTTTGATTTCTCCTTTAATTTCATCAATGATCCATTGGTTGTTCAGTAGCATGTTGTTTAATCTCCACATTTTTGTCACTTTCCCAGTTTTTATTTTCACGGTTCATTTCCAGTTTCATAGCATTATGGTCTGAAAAGATGCTTGTTATGATTTTAATCTTCTTAAATTTATTGAGGCTTGCTTTGTTTCCAAAAATATGGTCTATCCTTGAGAATGTTCCATGCACACATGAGAAGAGTGTGCAGTCAGCTGTTTTTGGATGGAGTGCTCTGTATATGTCTAGGTCCATCTCATCCAGTTTTTCCTTTAAGTCTACTATTTCTTTCTTGACTTTTTGTCTGGATGATCTATCCATTGATGTAAGTGGGGTATTAAGATCCCCTATTATTATCGTGTTGTTGTTAATGTCTCCTTTTAAGTTTGTTAGTAGTTGCTTTAGGTACCTTGGTGCTTCTAGGTTGGGTGCATATAATTTTATAAGTGATATGTCTTCTTGGTGGAGTGTCCCTTTTATCATTATATATCGCCCTTCTTTGTCTCTCTTAACCTGTTTTATCTTGAAGTCTACTTTTTCTGATATGAGTATGGCAGCACCTGCTTTCTTTTGTTTGCCATTAGCTTAAGTATCATCTTCCATCCTTTCACTCTGAGAATGTGCTTGTCTTTATAGCTGAGATGTGTTTCAAGGAGGCAGCTTTTTAATCCATCCTGCCACTGTATCTTTTGATTGGAGAGTTCAATCCATTTACATTTAGGGTAATTATTGATATATAAGGGCTTAATGTTGCTGTTTTGTCACTTATTTTCTGGTTCTTTTGCATTTTCTTTGTTTCTTGTCCCATTTGTTTCCGACTGCCGTTTCAGTTTGGTTGTTCTGTCTTATGACTCTTCTAGTTTTCTCTTTGTTTATCATATGTGATTTTGTTTTGATTATTTGTTTAGTGGTTACTTTGAGGTTTGTTTAAAAAATCTTGTGTATGAGATAGTCCATTATCTGATGGCCTCCTATTTCCTTATACTAAGTCAATTCAATCACTTTCCTCTTCCCCTTCTAAGTCATTCTTGTTATACGTTATTCTATCTTGTGTCGTGGGTGTGTGTTTACAGTGATGAGGTTAAATTTATTTTTGGTGAATTCCTTCCTTTGATCTTTGATTTTGGTTTTTAAGTGGTTTTTAACCTATTCCGGTAAAGACCTACTATTTTTCTGAGTTTGTCTACGTATGTTTCTCTTTGCTCCAAGCTTTGTATTCCCTTTCTCTTCTTTTTTTCAGGCCTGAGGTCCTTCTTGAGTATTTCTTGTAATGGGGGTCTCGTGGCCATGAACTCCCTTAGCTTTTGTTTATCTGGGAGAGTTACTATTTCTCCATCATATTTGAAGATTATTTTTGCTGGATAGAGTATTCTTGGCTGAAAGTTTTTGTCTTTCAGTATTTTGAATATATCATTCCAATCTCTCTTAGCCTGTAAAGTTTCTGTTGAGAAATCCACTGAGAGCCTGATGGGAGTTCCTTTGTACATTATTTTTGTTCTTATCTAGCTGCCCTTAATATTGTTTCCTTGTCATTGACTTTGGCCAGGCTTACCACTAGGTGTCGTGGAGTGGGCCTTTGCCTGTTGATGTATTTAGGTGATCTGTTGGCTTTGCTTGCTTGTATTTCCTGCTGCTTCCCCAGATTTGGGAAATTTTCAGCTATTATTTCCTTGAATAGGCTCTCTGTTCCTCTTTCCCTCCCTTCTCCCTCAGGAATACCTATAAATCTTATGATACCTTTACTAATAGAGTCAGATATTTCTCAGAGACTTTCTTCATTTCCTTTTAGTCTTAGTTCTTTCTCCTCTTGCATCTGGAGCATATCTGTATTCCTATCCTCTATAATGTTAATTATTTCCTCCATATTGTCAGTTCTGTTCTTTAAAGATTCCAGATTCTCTTTTATCTCCTCCATTGTGTTCTTCATCTCCATCAGCACTAGTTGGTTTTTCTTTATGATTTCAATCTCTTTTGTGAAGAAACTCCTAATCTCATTGAATTGTTTGTCTGTGTTGTCTTGTATTTCATTGAGTGTTTTTATGATAGCTATTTTGAAATCTCTGTCGTTTAGGATATGAATTTCTGTGTCACGGTGGTTGGTTTCTGGGTGCTTGTCATTTTCCTTATGGTGTGGTGATTTTACTTATCTTTGAATTGTGGTTCTTGTATTGGCTTTGTTTTTCCTCATCCTGGAAATATCTGGTTGCTATTTCCACCGCGCCACTGTGTAGGGGTAAAGGGCCGTGTAATCTGAGCCCCCTGCATTCTGCCGTGGCTGTTCCCTGTGATCCACAGGTCGCTTGGTGTGGTCTGGTCTGCTGGGCTGCAGGGTCCGGTTTGCAGGGAGGGGGGGCTCTCTCTTTCGCCCACTGGGTCCCTGGCATAGGGGGCTTCTCATTCACCCCTCGTTATGCACTTTCTGGTGTGCTCAGATGTTGATGCTACCCCATAGCAGTTCTGAGTCCTCTGTATGGGAGTTTCCCATTGGCTGAGAAAGCCTGAAGAGCTATGGTTTCCCAGCAGAGGGCTGCCCCTCCCCCATCTCTGGGAGTCCCGAGGACCGAGATTGCTGATATGATGGGGAGGGAGAGGAGATTTCCTTACCTCTGCCCACTTCCTCCTGGGGCCCAGCACGGTCCGCTCTCAGAAGTGCGGCAGTGTGGATCTTTCTGATCTTGCTTTTCACTCTCTAGGATTCTGTTGTTGGTCTGTGACTGTACCATTAGTTGTATCTTATCGGGGGAGGAGTTTAGAGGAAAGCTC
This sequence comes from Diceros bicornis minor, assembly GCF_020826845.1. Taxonomy (NCBI): domain Eukaryota; kingdom Metazoa; phylum Chordata; class Mammalia; order Perissodactyla; family Rhinocerotidae; genus Diceros; species Diceros bicornis. The sequence continues at coordinate 2,287,113 of NW_026690902.1, read as the reverse complement.
ACTCCACCCTGACGCTGATGTCACTCTCCAGTGCTGTTATTAAATTGGGTGTTTTTTAGGCATGGGTGGAGCTGAAAGGGAGACTAATTTGGGAAATGAAATGAGCATGGAAATTGGAGGCAGAAAACCCAGAGACGAACTGGTGGGGATACTCAGTTGCCCAGCAATTAGATTTTTTCCCCTCTATATTAGTCATCCTAGGAATAAGTTCAATTTAGGGAGTTTTTACTCTTCTGCATGCTTAAGGAAGAAGGCATCCTTGTCTGCCCTCAAAGAGCACATGGTGATTTGTTTAAACCATTCCTGAAGATTCCATATCCAGGGAATGCTGTAGGGCTAAACCTGAGCTGCACCCAGAGCAATGAGGTTTGCTTTAGGAGACTCCTTGAACTCCAGAAGAGATAAGAAAGAAAGACATCTTGCTTCTTACTACCTTTGAACAAAATATTTTATTAAATGAGAGAGAAGAGATGAAAGCTCCTAGTAAAGAATATTCATGTATTAATTGATATAATTTATATGTAAATGTATAACTAATATTTATATAATACATAACTATATATATGGTTATATATACACATAAACAAATATATATCCACAATAAATGCGTGTATTTAGATCTGACATGACATTCACTTCCTTGTACCTGAAAGCAAGAGTTTCAAGACACATTATTCATAGATTTTGGATTTATGAAAGTCTAAGTTCCTCTAAGTAGAATTGATGAGGACTTGGGGAAATTAAAACATATTTCAAAGTATTGGGGTTCTCATCTGTAAAAAGGGCATCAAACTCCTTGCTTCCAAAAGTCATTTTAAATTTCAATGAGGAAATATTTATTTAGTTATCATTAGCCTTTCTAGAAAAATGCAGGAAGTTCAAATAAATTGTCTTTCCCCACAGACATTTAAGATATCACGGGATAGGGCCATAACTACAGTTTGCAAATCACTGAATTTTCAAATTCCCTAGGATGAATTGTCATTAAGTCTTATTTTTAAAACTTACCTCTCACAGTGAAAGTTTTTAATTGATTATTTCTAGTTAAAAGAGTTGACGCTGTTACTAATTAGACCCTACAATCATTAGAGATTTACTTGCAACCTGTAAGAAAGAACAACAATTCATTATGTTCAAGTGACTGTTGATCTGTGACAATGTCACAATCACAATTCTATACCCAAATAAAATAACACTCTGATCCTAAAAAAACAATAATGATAATCATATTTAAGGGAGAAGTTTTACCTTCTAAGGGAGAAACATGAGCTGGCCTGCATCCATTATGGACACCACTTCTGCTTTCATAAAAAGCATTTCATGGAGGGCTCAGGCTACCACATCCACAGCATAAAAGATGTAGTAGCTGGATCCAGACATGGTCGTGTCTAATTTGTCCTTTGGCAGAGACTCCAGGGAGACATTGAATGGACACTCCAAAATTTTCCACATTCAGTACCTGCAATTGAGCAGTTGAAAATTTCAAGCCATAAGTTGGTAAAGAAAAAGTCTTCTGGGTATTTAGAGGGGCTAACTGTCCGTAGAGAGTGTTTAAATCCAGATATCTCAAAGTTCTAGTGTGCAATGGAAAGACATCCATGGTAAGTATCTAAAAAGTGGTGAAGTGGAAAAAACGTAACCTTCCATTGTGGTGTAGTGATGCACACCTTCTAAGTGGTTAAGTAGTAGTTTCCTGCAATGCTCACACTTATTAATATACTTTTGTCACCAAACATGGTAAACATATTGGCTGATGAGCCTATGATTCTGGCCATGAAGGTCCAATCTTTTGAAGTGTATGTCCTCTTGGTCACAGGTATCTTAGTCACAGGCAGGCACCGTTCATAGTCACCTCTCATCTAAGTTCCCAGAGGAATGCTCACTTTTTATATCAACTGACACTAAGATTCCCACCCAATTCCAGCCAAAATGTATCAACAATGAAGCCCTTTTGAAGATTCAAGATATGTCCTTGAAAGCCATCTGATAGAGAGCACAACTAGTCCTTACCTTTCAGTACAGGATCATAATCTCCATAGGTTATCTGAATCAAAAGAGAAAAAATGTTCCCTATTGAGTCTCTGGAAGCAAAATAAACAGAATTTCAGCAAAATTCATATGATCAGGTAGCTAAACTTATATTCTTGGTGCTAACACTGTGAATATGAAGCAATATTATCTGATGGTAGAAGTGATTGAGGGGAAGCTTGGCTTTGAAGCCAGTCTGCCTGGGTTCAAATTCTGACTCTAATATGACTAACTTAACCATCTTGAGAACGTTATATAACCTCTATCCATCTTGGTTCCTATGTCTCTAAAGATTCCCATAATAATGGTACCTTTTCATTTATTTTATTAGGATTAATTTTGTGACTAATTTGTAAAGCAGTTGACGAATGTAAAATGTTTTTTAGTACATAATTACATACAAAATTTTACTAACTATAAGATAAATAACTAAGGTGTGGTTATTTGAGAATATCTAGCTTCCATTCCTTTGAGAGAATTTGGACAACCACATTTCCAGAAGCTACTGTGGTCTGCTTTAGCCAATGATGCTAGCCTCTGGCTACTTCATCACTTCTCAACTTCACACACCAAAATAATGTGTCCACCATATCAAGAACTATCTGTGGTAGGTATTTTCCTATTAGGGAGACATGAAAACCCACTTTCTTCTTTTCCACTTGACTGGCCAAAGAATTTCACCAAGGAGGAAAACGTCTGTCCCTCCAGATCCATCCCCCCACCATGCTCATACCTGTGGTATTTGTAGAGCTCCAACAGCGTCCCTATCTGAGCAGAGAATGCTCGTATGGTTACTGCAGTGACAGCCACAATCTTGATCTGTGCCTGGCAGGTGTAATTAGGGATCTTCCGGCACCCTCCTAATGATCAACTCATGGTGCTCTCCAACGTGCTGACTTCATTGTGGAATGAATTGTAGACATGGACACCCAGAGACAGGTTGGGAAGCTGCTGGGGACTCCTGTTGATCTCCTTGAAGGCAAAAACAAAGACCAGGACATAACGATAGTTTTTGTAGTTCGACCTATATCAAGGCAATAGTATTAGAAATAAAGATCAAGTCATGCACTTCAGGAGTAACTTTTCTGGGAAAACAAGGAGGAAAAGCATGGCATTTGGACTCAAGCAACTTGTTCATTCCAGAGCAATACTGTCTCTTCATGACTTTGGATTCCAAAGCACATGAACAGGTGTTCAAAAAGCCTTGGAAGATCCAGCACTACTGCTCTGCACTCAAAAGACATAGAACAATGTTCTAAAATGAGTTACTTGGAAGGGTGCTTAAGGTGAAAAGACCAATTTACATATTTGTTTACAAGTCAAGCACTACTTCATGCAGTGACAACAACATGAGGTTCGTCGTGGCCAAGTCCTGGTATAATAGGATGAAGCAAAAGTTCACGATCGATACAAAGAAACTAGGTAGGACAGGGATGTGCAGAAGAAAAGCTTGGAGGAAGGGCAAGTCGAAAATAGAATGGTGTCATCAAAACTTTTGCAATATACCTTTCTAAAACTGCCTGCTTCACAGACTTAGGAAACACATACTACCAGAAGCAGGGAAACTGCATCATAATAAATAAGGAAATAGTCTTAGGGAGAAAACAAAGAGAAAGGCAATTTATGACTCTATGTTTTTCTAAAAGAGTAAAAACAATTCAGAGTCCAAGGAGCAGTGTAAACTTGCAGCTTTTCATCTATTTTTTACAGATTAGAAAACCATCATAGGCAGTGAGCTTTAGAGCTTATCTTTGGGTTGATTCCGCTCTTGAACATCTAAGTTCAATCCAATGTTAATTTTCAAACAATTTAATTGAGAAGGTACAACACACAATTCCAGAAGATTGCACAATAGAACATAGGCTTTTGTTGCTCTAATATTAAAATATTTTCACTGGTGAATATAGTTTTAAAAAACAAAATATTGGGATACTGTAATTCTGAGTCACCCAGAGACACTCAGATTGGATTAAAAGAGGACTTGTATTCATTTCCTATTGCTACTCTGAGAATCTACCACAGATTTAGAGGCTTAAAACAAGACAAATCTATTATCTTGTACTTTGGGAGGTCAGAAATCTAAAATGAGTCTCACTGGTGAAAATCAAGGTGTCAGCAGGACTGCATTACTCCTGGAAGCTCTAGGGAAGAGTCCTATTTCCTTGCACATTCTGGCTTCTAGAGTCTGCCCACTTTCCTAGGTAATAGTCTCGTATCACTTCAATCTCTGTTTTCATTGTCATAACTCCTTCTCTGACTCTGACTTTCTTGACTTACCCTTTTACATGTAAGGACCCTTGTGATTATATTGGACCCATCCAGATAATTCAGAATTATCTCCTCATCTCAAGAACCTTGACTTTATCACATTTGCAAAGTCTCCTTTCTATGTTAGGTAGCATATTCACAGATTTGAAGGATTAGGACTTGGTCACTTTTGGGGGCACATTCCACCTACCACAGGACTCAACTACATGCTTTCCAATACTTGAAGCAAAACATAGAAGAGATTAAAGTAGATAGAAATTATATTCCATTTAAACATGAACCAAAACAAAACGTGGGTATCCTTGTTAATATCTGATAAAATCCGAGTTCAAAGCAAAAACCTGTGAAATATCAAAGGTGGTGACCATATGTCATATGTGACATATGTGATGACCATATGTGGTGAAAGGAAGAAAAGATCGAGTGTTAACAGTCAATATATATATATCCCCTCAAAGTAAAATAAAGCTATTAGTTATAGACCCATGTACATAAGTACATATATGTACAACCAGATTTGGAGAATTAACACATCCTCTGGTCAGATTAAAGACAATAAAAAATATGCAAAGTTATGGAAGCGTTAAGCTTAACAGATATTTACATAAAAATGTAAATAACACTATTATATTATGAACACAAAAGAATATAAATACATTTGATCATGCACTGGGCCATCAAGTAAGCCTTTGAACATTGAAATTATACTCAGTGCATTCTCTGACCACAGTATCATTAGGCTAGCAATTAATAAAAGGACATCTATAAAATTCTAATATATATATATATAATATATTATATACATATTATATATATATGTTAAACACTTGATCTTTGATAAGCACTAGGGATCTAATGTGCACCATGACTATAGTTAACAACACTGTATGATACATATGAAACATGTTAAGTGATAAAACCTGAGTTCTCATCACAAGGAAAAAAAATATTCTTTTCATTTATTGCTTTTTCTTTTTATTATATTTATATGAGATGATAGATGCTAACTAAATTTATTGTGGTCATCATTTTACCAAATATATAAGTCAAACCCTTATGCTGTACACCTTAAATTTATACAGTGATGAACGTCAATTACATCTCATTAAAACTGGAAAAAAACACATCTTTTTCAGAGAATACTCCAAATTATTTTAGACCATAAAGGATACTCAGTAAATGCATTTTGAAGAAAAATGAATATCATCTCAATAAAAAGTTCTTTTTTGAATAATTTATATATTTTGCTGAAACTTGCTCTTAGCACTAACTTCTAGCCCATATATGGTTTGCCCAAAGATTCTCTCCCCTCCCACATTATGGGTCAGGAGCAGGATGGCATGTGGGTCACTGCAGTGGGATCTTGGTGTTTTTGGCCTGCAACTTGTATCCTTTAGGCTTTCAGAAATTAATCACTAATGGAGATTATTTCAAGGTAGGAGAAAATAAAAGATGCTTATTTCTATCTTCTGTTTGGAAGGAAAATATTCCAGAAGGGAAAAAGAAAGGAAGCCACAAATAATGATTAAAGGAAAAAAAAGGAGCTGATGATTCACAGTTTATGGGAGATTCTCAACACAGCTTTTATATTCAACTTTCATAACTGTCAGAGGGATTCACACACACACATGAACTTACAGGTAAAATGTGACATCTTTGCTTGGACGAATCACAAAGATATTTCTGTTGCATTTCTGATTCCTGAGTCAATGTATAGAAGGGGGAAAACCCACTGACCACCAAGTCCCCTTCCTTGTAGACACTGGGCCTTATGTAATCAAAGACGTCCAAATAACTCATCATGCACATGGAATGTGGAAATTTCGCAAGGAGGAGCAGAAGAAGCAGAAAGAACATCTCAGTTGACACACCAGCTTGAGGCAAGGCCTCTAGTCAGTTGTGACTGGGGGAGCAGAGCTGGAAGGAGACCTGCAGTGTAGCCCTCTGCAGGGAAATTTTACTCCTGTGCAGGGTACACATGTCTAAAAGTGCTCTGCCATTCAAGACCATGGAAAGAAGATCTGTTATTGATCAGAACTATGGCATTTTCAGAAGCGATATATACTGGCTCAGATCTTCCCTCAATGTCACTGTGGATCAGAATTGCTTCTGGCCTCTTCTCTCTGTCACTCCCCTAGTCCATGCCTAACTGGTCACTGGTGTCAGAAAGGACCTCTGGGGTCCCCCTGGCCCTGGGGCTCTGCACCTGGCACTCTCTGCCCTGGTAAGGACAAACGTGAAAAATCTGTTTGGGTAACATCTTCCACTGCAGGTGCCAGAGATGTCATCAGGGCTGGGGGTCATCAAGGCTCTGGGAACTACCCCATCCTGAGATGATTAGATTTTTTCTTTCCCAGGCAAACATTCTATTTCTTGCAATTGACTGAGAGGTGTTGCATCCAGCAAAACACAGTATCAGAAAGAGCTGGTATTGCAATCAGCAAAAAAAGTCCAGCATGATTCCTGTGATACCCCAGGAGGAGGTCATTGACCATGACTTGGGTAACCCTCAAGGGTACTTTACAGCCTATATTGCCAACCTCACCCTTAGGTCTATTTGACCATTGTCTGAAGAACTGGTCTCATGCCCAGTTCAGGAAATAGATATACATTTTCCAGTTCATATCAGTTTGGCATGAGATAAAGTCTAAAATCACATATATTTACACCTAATGTATTCCTTAAACCTACGTCCTATGCCAGGACTCCAGCACTTAGTTACTACATGTTCCAATATCTTCCATTTAAAGTCAGTCTCTCCTAAACCCAAAGTGTCTCTCAACAGCTCTTTTGCCATTTCTCTGCTAATCTTCAAGGCAAACATTTGCAAGGTTTGTTAGTATTCAAATATTCCTCTTCCTCAATTCCCATTCTTTTCAACCCACTTCAATCAGGTCTGTACAAGTATGTCATTCAATCTGCTCTTCTCAAGGACATCAGCAGCTTCTATGAGGCCCAAATCAGTGGTCATTTTTTACCCTTATTTTACTTCACCACACAGCATCATTTGACCCGGCTGACTGCTCTATCCTTAGGACACTACTTTCTAAGTGTTTTCATTTTTCTAAGTTCTCCATATTGTTCCTACCTCATGTGTAACTCTCTCCTGATCTCCTGTACTGTAGCCTCTTTATTTTATTCACCTTTAAATGCTTGATATTTTTTGCATGGATCTTGTGTTCGCTCCATTTAAGAGTATTTTTATTCCACCTCAAACAATGAATATATTTGCTATATTCTAAAATTTTATTGTTTTACCTTCTACTTTTAGATCTAAAATCCACTGTGAATTGATTTTTATGTACGTTGCGAAGTAGGAGTTAAGATTCATTTTTGAATAAAAACATCCAACTAGTGGAGCACTACTGATTAAAAGGACTGTCCTCTGTCTACTTCTCTGCAGTGGTGTCTTTGACATAAATCAAAGTTCCATATGTCAACATGTCTGTTTATGGACTCTATGCTCAGTTCCATATTTTGTATCACAATGCCAGGTAGTGTTAATTACTGTAGCTTTATGGTATGTCTTGATATCTGGCTGTGTATATCCTCCAAAATACTTCTTCCTTAAAGAACTCCTTGGAAATTCTTGATCCTCTTGATTTCCTTATAAATTTTATCATCAGATTATCAGTTTCTACCTATCATCCTGCCAAGATTTTGACTGAGATTATTTGGAATCTATAAATCAATGAGAGACAATGTCGTTAAATAAGTGATCCTAGCAATGCATGATGTTGGTAATTCTCTCCATTTATTTATATTTTCTTTAATTTCTCAGAAGCATTTTGTACTTTTATTTGGAGAGGCCTTGCACATGTCTCATTAGATTTAATTCTATTTCACAGTAGTAAATGTTGTTGATCCAGCCCTTGTCATTGTATGACACATGTCTCTAATGTTCTTTATTCTGTAATTTCTATTTGCTTTTCTTTCTGCTTCAGTTTTGGGTATGTTTTATTTTCTGAAATTTTTAGCCTCTCATCTGCTATTAAATTAATAAGTCAGTATATATTGGCTCAGCGCTCCCCTCAAAGTCACTATGAATCAGAGTAGCATTTTATAAATGTCCCAAGTTTCTTTGAAAGCAACGTGTATCCTCTTACGTTTGGTTATAGAATACAGGCCCAGTAACTCAAGCTAATTTTGTTTTTGGATATAGTATTACATTCAGATTTTTCCCTCAAACTTATTTAGTGATAGAGGTGTATTGAAGTTTTCTACTGCAGTTATAGATCAACAAATTCTTTTTTGTTATTCTGTCATTTTTTCTTTACATATTTGGATGTAATGTAAATAAGTACATACAGGATTAGGTCTTTTCATGTGAATTGTTCCTTTATATAATGCGGCCTTATTTTTTCATAACAAAGTATTTCAGTACGTTAATAAATGATCAAACATTTCTTCTGATAGACCAGGCACTCTTCCAAATGCCTTATGAATATTAACTTAGGGAGTACTAAATATAAACTTAAGAAGTGTGTACTAGTATCATCCCCACTTTAGATATGAGAAAACTGACGTGTCACTTGCCTGAGCTCTCTGGCTAGCAAGTGGTAGAGCCCGGATTTGAGCCCAGTGTCTCTGAGTGGCATAAGTGGTAGACCATCATGGAGACAGTGGTATATTTTCTAGATTCTTCTTTCAGGACTGTCACTCGCTCTTGTAGCTGCAAAAAGTCTTCTAAGGGCTCCTCCTGCCAACCTCACCGGGAATTTCCTGGGGCCAAAGGAAAGTGCCACACCTAAGATTATGACCACTCCCAATGGCAGCCCACTTCCAATGACTGGTTCACGGGGGGATACAAAGGCTCAATTCATTTGCCTCAATTTGAGAAATCCCTGAAGGGCCACCTCAGCTCCAGAGCTCCCACTGGGATAAACTGTTATCTCCGTTATTATCTTATCATAGTTCAAACACTTCTTCTGCCAATCTCAGTTCTCTTCTTTACAGATGGTTACCTCAACCAAGTAACAATCTTTTTATGCCAAAGTTTCTTCATCTGTATAATGAGAACAATGAGAGTGCTTACTTCACCGACTTGTATTAAATATTCAATCAGCTACGATATGTAAAGCATTTATGAGACTCCTAGTATATAGGAAGCATTATATATTACATCTTTTATTGTGAATTAATTTAAATCCATTCTAGGATTATACTGAGAAAAATGAGCCACACACAAAAAAGAGTAAATATTGTATGATTCTATTTGTATGAGTTCCAAGAACAGTCAAAAAATAATCTGTGATAGGAAAAATAATCAGAACAGTGGTTGCATCTAACCTCAGATTGTGGAGAAGTGGTGAGGCAGGAGCAAGGATTGACCGAGAAGGGACATGGAGGAACTTTATGGGGTGAGGAGAACGTTCTATATCTTGAAAGGAGTATAGGTTACATAGGTGTATGCATTTGTCAAAATTTATTAAGTTCTACACCTAAGATCTATGTGTTGTGCTATATTTAACATATACCTCAATTTAAATCAGATTCATTTTCCTAAGTGAAAGAAGCCAGAAACAAAAAGCCATTTATTGTATATTCCATAATATGTCATTTGGGGAAAAGCAAAATTGTAGTGAAGGACAACAAATCAATGTTTCCTGGGGCAAAGAGTAAGAAAGGGGATGACTAAAAAAGGGCAGCAGAAAGGAATTTGGGAGTGATGGAATTGTCCTATCAAGACTGTTCATGTGTCTATCATGTTCCATCATGACTATGTTGATGGATACACAACTCTATGCATTTGCCAAGACCCCTAGAACTGTAGACCCCAGAGTGGATATTACTGTAGGTTAAAAAAAATTAATCCACCAGGTAGTGAAGGGAACATAAAATGGAAAACAAGCTATAACAAATGAATATAAATGTTGTGGAAAATGAATAACACAGCCACAATGAAGGCTATGAAAAGGAAACCAAATTTACTTTGGAAAACTGTGTTTTACCAGATCCTGTAAGTCTGGATCAAAAGAAGTGACCAGAAATCATGTACTCTAGTTCATACATAATGTTTCTCAGAATGGTATGGGTTAGCAATTCTGAAACTAGTTTATGCATACACTAGATCTGAAAAACTAAGTAAATGTATTGTAGACGATGAGAGCCAGTGTATCACAGTCAAAGAAAGATGTTATAAACAAGGAAAGAGAGAAGGCTAGCTCTTATACCACTCCAACTGAGGCGTTTGGTTGGAATAAGAGCTACCGTTATCAATTCCTGCTTTTCATGGATGGATGGGTATATAAAGAGAAAGAGAGAGAGAGAGAGAGAGAGAATGTGTGTATGTAGAGGATAGTATAGATTCATATCTTTCCAAGGTCTGTCAGCTCAGAAGACCTAGAAGAACGACACTCCAGTAATAATGAGAATACCTATCAACCACCCAGAAATTGGTTTCTAAGATATTATTCTAAAGAAAAAGTAAGAAACCAGGGCTCTCTGGAGGAATAGTGGATTCCAGGGCTACGGTAGAGGAAATATAACCTGATCCTGAAATATCACTGAAGGATATTCTAGTGGAAAATAAGGATTCACAAAAAGAAGCCCCTAAAATCTGCTTAAAAATCCCCCCTCAGGTCTTTGAATAGCACCTAACTTGTGCATGTGCAGGGAATGAATCTAGGAGACTTAGAAGAGAAAAGCCACTGAAAACTGAATATTGTGCAGAAATTTCGGAGATCACACATGCCAGGAGTTGAAGGTTGGCTTTTGGAGTCATCTGGAGTGGAATGACCTTGGTAAAAAAAAAAAAGTCCTGGCTTTCAATTATGACCCTAGAAATGTCACAGCCTGAGAGTCAGTGCCACACACTAAGAGTAAGATCTACATCTCGGGAGTCAGTGCAAAACTGAAATAAGTGTGTCATTTTAGGTTCTCCTTCAGAGGCTCAGCATGATCCATTCGTACTGGAAACCTAATCTTTAGAGGAAGGAAACATGATTAAGAGCTTCTACAAGGTATTGTTCACAAGATCCAGCACACAATAAAAGATTAATAGACATGCAGAGCAGCAGGAAAATGCTCTCAATTATCAACATATAAATCAGTAGAAGCAGACCCAGAGACAATCCAGATACCGGAGTTAGCAGACAAGGATTTCAAAATAACTATGAATGAAAGAAACATGGACAATTGTAGAAAATGAAAGACAAACTAGAAATCTTTAAAACAACCAAAGGAAAAGGACACATTTCCTTCAAAAGAGCAATTAGAAGTCTGATAACTTTTCAAAAGAAACTGTGGAAGCAAGAAGACATGAATGACATCTGACAGCTAAAGGGTTGAATGGGAGGAAAATAAACCCTGCCAAATTAACATTCTTTGACTTAAGAAAAATAATCTTCAAAAATGCAGACACTTTAAAGATATTTTCCAAAGGGTGTTTAAAAAAACAAGCTAAAACAATTAAACAAAAGCAGAACTGAAATTCAAGAAACTCTAAAGAGAGTTTTCAGGCTGAAGGAAAACAATTACACCCAAAGACACATAATGTTAGGAATGATCATTGGCAGGAAACAAAATGTAAGTTTTTATAATGAATATTGACTTACTAAAACAATCCTGCATACTTTTACAACTTTTACGTAAGTCTAAACATTTTCAAAATAAAATGCGTTTAAAAACACGTTGAACTGATACCCGAAAACTAACGATGATGGAATCCCCTCCAAGGGAATCCCCACTCCACCCTCCAAGACTAGAGATTATGAAGCCCCAGCAAGTGGTGCTCACAATCTGCATCCAACAGCAGATGTGACAGAAGCCCTAGCGAGACACCACCAGTTCCTCCCAAACCTGAGGCAACCGGAACTCAGATAACATCTGTCATCCACAAACACAAATGCTGGTGTCTGAGCAAGCAAGACCTCCATCCCCTCAAAACTAGAAATTATGAGACTCCAGCAAGAACCCCCTAGTAACTTCCAATTCTAGAAATGAGAGCAGCCCCATAAGTCACACACTTACCTGCTCCTCAACACTAGAAAATGGGAAGCCACAGCCCAGTGACCCACCCAGTCTATGCCAACAGTACCGACTAGGGCAGACCCAGAAAGAGAGACTTCTGATCTCCCCCAACACTAGAAGAAAGGAGTTTTATAAAGACCCCTCCAGAGTCCCTGACTAATGATAAGTCGAATCTCATGCAATTATCCCAATCCTCTCCCTGAATGAGAGACAATGGCCCTCCATCCAGTGACTGCTCCATGTCACCCTAACACTTAAGAAGTGTGAGCCCCATACAAGCAGTGGTCCTCCAGCGTCCAAGCACCAGAGAAAAAAGGAACCTCACTCTCATACTTCCCACTTATCCCCAACATCATGAGGACTCCATCAAATGATAGAAGCTTCAGCAAGTGATCTCCCACATTCCTGCAAGATTAGAGACGTTGGAAACCCCAAAAAGCAACTTACAACCCCCTATACACCGAGAAGAAGGGAGCCCCAACAAATACCACATCATTTTAACCAACACAAACACCAGCTGGCCTCTTTACTCCTCAGACTAGATATGAGTATACCCAGCGAAGAGTAACCTAGTGTCCCTGCCCAGAAAAGAAATGACCAGAGTCTCCCTAGGCAACACACCAGGCTCTCCAATGTAAGTGTCAAACAGATCCTCAGAAAACTCCCTCTCTTCCCATTATCACAAAATAAGAGTCTATAGAAGCATCAGCAAGCAGCACTCAACACAAATGAGAGGAGCCCACAATGCAAGTCCCTCAAGTCCCTACCAACAGGACATGCCGGCCCCTGTGGTGATTCCTCCCTAATCTCAAAAACAAGGATCATTCTGAGCCCCAGCTGCCAGCTCATCAGCATCCTCTTGCTATGTATATGTCTCTGTCCCCGACTGTAGTGGAGATATGGAGCCCCATCTAATATCCCCTGCCCTGGGGAATGTTGAGGACCCAGTCTCAGAATAAGGAACACAGCAGTTGTCCTGACAAGCCACTAAACACCCCCAAGCTCCCCTTCTACAGAAGGTGACAGGAGCCCAGGAAGCAGACTTTCCCCCACCATTTCCTACTCCAGCAAACCCCTCTTATCTGTTGCACATCCTGCTGACCATCAGAATATCCTTTACTGCTAAAAGAGTCACTAGGAGCCAAGGAAGGCTGGAGCTGGGGGAGAGGCTGAGAAGGATAGAGAGGGGAGAGGTGCAAGAGTAAAGGGAAAGATGAGACTTTCCATGTCGTCCCAAACACAGCCATGAATTTCAGAGGGCCCAAATAGCTCCAATCAAACCAGGTTCTCAGGGGTGAGCTGGAGCAGAAGAAAAGGAATTCTGGGCTGATGAGGATAGGTCGCCTGGAGGAAAGGTGGGTGAGTAGGCTAGCAGCCAAGATAGCCACCAATGCTACTTTGCACCTGTATTTAGGCCCTGTGCAGTCTCCTCTCACATCCGATTAGCCGTGAATTGTCATGAACCCAAATGATCAATACAGTGCTGCAGAAATGACAGTGTCTCACATCTGAGGCTACATCATAAAACACACTGAAGCTTCCTCCTTGGTCTCTTAGATTGCTCCCTCTCGAGGGGAAGCCATCCACCATGCCATGAGGATGCTCAAGTAGCACTGTGGAGAGGTCCACGTGGAGAGGAACCAACTTGTCAGCACCAATTGCTCACCATTCAGTGAGCCACCTGGGAAGCTCTTCCAGCCTCAGTCAAATTTTGAACTTTAATGACTATGTATGCTAACATGTTTAGGAGTTAAGTATACTGCTGTCTGCAACGTACTTGAAAATGCATTAAACAGAGATGGATTCTTGGGTGATAAATGGATGGAGGTGGCAAAGTAAATATAGTAAATTGTAACTGATGGAATGTAGGTGTGGGCTGTCTTCATTAGGGCTGCCATAGGAAAGTACCACAGACCGGGTGGCTTAAACAGCAGAAATTTACATTCTCATAATTCTGGAGGCTGGAAGTCCAAGATCAAGGTGCCTGCAGGATTGGTTTCTCCTGAGTCCTCTCTCGTTGTCTTCCAGATGACCATCCTCTTGCTGCCTCTTCACGTGGTCATCCCTCTGTGCATGCGTGCCCCTGGCGTCTCTTAGTCTATACGTCCTAATCTCCTCTTATAAGGACAGTGATCAGATTGGATTAGTGTCCACCCTAATGGCCTTATTTTATCTCAGTTACTTTCTTTTAACTCACAGCATCCAAATAAAGTCACAATAAGAGGTACTAGGGATTAGCGGTTCAACACATGACTGTTGAGGAGACAGAATTCTGTCCATAACTTGACTGTTCAACTGTTTCAAATTATTTCCATGCCTGAACATTTTTCCTAAGAATGTGGGTGCAGGTGATGTTCTAAGACAGGAAAGAAAACATGAATTGTTAACAAAAAAATTATGTTGGAACCCCCAGTTGTTCTGTGGAATAGGGATTATCATGGATTTAATATAAATATTAAAGCTGTGAACGTCCTAGAAAAAACCAAGGGATAAGTATTTTATATAGAATCTCAGAGAAAAGATGGTCCTTTAAAAGTATAACATAAAACAAGAAACGAAGTTAACATGTTTGATTTCCTTTAAAAAATCTGCATGGCAGTCATTGCATGGCAGCACCGACTAGAGGCAAAGACAAAAAAAAAGCAAAGAGGAGACCCTGGGGGTGCAGAGTCTGACCTGCGCTGAGCCCGAGTACCCAGCCCGTGGGGAAGGCCGCTGGGGGGCAGTGACCACGCCAGCTGACCGGCGGAGAGAGGACATCATCACAAAAATCTAATTCATTAACATTAAGGAACACTTAGCAACCAAAAACAAAGAATCCGTTGGAGAAATGGACCAATTATGAAGAACAGTTCACAAGAAACACAGAATGCTCTCAGTATAAGAGATGATTCTCAACTTCACCCACCAAAGGAAAAATACGAAGTAAAACACCAAGATTCTTGTTTTTATTTATCAGATTAGGAACATTTACTGTTTGTTTAATATGTTGATCTATTAGGATGTAGAGAAAGTGGCACTCTCATACCACAGTGAAGAGGGGGTGAATTTGAACAACCTCCGCCCCCGGACATGAGGACCTTGACAGGCAGAGAGAACCCAGCTGAGCCCAGGACTTGGCGGGAAAGAGCTGAACTGTGGCAGTGAACTCAGAGAAAGCCGAAACCAGACAGAGAGAGATGAATCTGAACCGCTGAGCCAAGGAGCGGCGGGGAGAGGTGGAGGGAGCAGAGGCGGGCGGAAAGAACTGAAGAGAAACGGAAAGAGCCTAATATGTGAAAACACAGCAGAGGCCAGGCGGAAGGGCCCTAAGCCTGGTTGGAGGAGCCAAGCCCACCCGAAAAGCAGCGAGAGGTGGCGGAGAGAGCCGAGCCCAGGGGCCGCTGGGAATAGATGAGAGGTCGTGGGCAGCGGAGAGAGGACAGGCTGGCGGCGCCCCAGAAGGAAGCGGAGGCGAGGACGGCGGAGAATGAAGGCGACTGCCCTGGATGGGAGCCCGGAGCCTCCCACACGCCCGAGCTGCCCCGAGCGCCCCACAAGAGGGTCGTTGACCCGGTCCCCGCTGCCCTCCTCCCCGCTCCTCCGGCCCCGCCGCTGCCCACGGCGCGGAGCAGTCTGGCCGGACAGTGGCGTGTCCTCCGCCCACGACGAGGACGCGCGTGTCCCCACGGCTGGATCCTCCGGACGTGATGGCTGCGTGGAGTCTGGCGCCGATGTCTGCCTCGGGGACTGACCCTGGGGGTGCAGAGTCTGACCTGTGCTGAGCCCGCGGACCCAGCCCGTGGAGAAGGCCGCTGGGGGGCAGTGACCACGCCAGCTGACCGGAGGTCTGGGAAGAGGCTCCCATCCTAGACCGAGGCTGGAATGCGAACTGTGGGCCCCTCCTGACCTTCTCCCCACTTCCAACACCAGAGCCAGGCTCTCATTCAGGGCTCTTGATTGTGTCCAGCAGAGGATTGTTAGAGTAATCACTCACGGAGCCTCTGGGAGGATGGGGATGGGCTGGAGCCCCACTGAGGCTGCTTCTATTAGCTGTTGTCCAAATCCATCATCATCAGAGCGTTGCTCCCACCTCTTAGTTCAGAGTCTGTGTGGGTGCTTCTGATCCACAGAACTGTTACCCTGGCTGCAGTGTGGAGGCTGCAAATGGACATATCTGGCATTTTCTGCTTTTAAATCAGGATGTTGGTGTTGTCTCCCCACAGGATCACAAAGTGAGTGAAGCCAACAATCCTAGGATAGGGGTTCAGTGGCTGAGAAACCAAGAAGGATGACAGATGTCTACTAGGAGGCCCTGTACTTGAAGTTTTTTAAGAGGAATCACTGGAGACCACATGTGTCAGCAACCTTGGGAATTTCCACTCTAATTGTTTATGTTAAAGTTGCTGCAGCTGGAAAGCATGTATTGGACTTGGCAGTCTTCACTGAGGTGGCCACTACTGGTCCAAACCTCTGCCTTTTAGGGCCCTTGCTAAAGGCTCCACCAGTGTTTACATTGAGGAGACCTGGTGCCTAAGCAGACCTGAGCTGACTGGATGGCAGTGAATACGAAGGGTGATGGGAGACATTGATGTTGGGCCACTGAAGGTGAGAGTGGGACCAGGAAAAGGTGGACCAGAGCAACCCAAATATCATTATCTGATGAATGTATAAACACAACGTGATCTGTATCTCTGTACATTGTGTGTTCTTCAGCCATAAAGATATAAAGGACACGTGCTACACCATGGATGCACCTTGAAGACCATCTGCTAATTGAAAGCATCTAGTCAAAGAAGACCACTTATTATACGATTCCATTTACATGGAATGTCAAATATGGGCAAATCTGTACAGACAGGAAGTAAATTTGTGGTTGTTTAAGTTTGGGGGTGGGAGAAGGAAGTGCATGGGTAATACTCAATTATTTCTATTTGGATCTTTTTACAATTTCTATTTATTGATATTCTCTGTGAATTGAGACATCATTCTCTTTATTTTTGTTGGTCCTTTGTCCCTACTTTCCATTAGCCCTTTGAGCGTATATAAGAGAGTTGTTTTAAAGTCTTTGTCTCATGAGTCCAATGCCTGGGCGTCCTCAGGAAAAACTTATGTCAGTTTCCATTTTATTCATATGAACTGGCTATACTTTCCTCCAGCTTCATATCATTTGTAATTTTGTAGTGGTACCTGGACATTTTGTGTATTAGAATGTGGTCGTTGTGAGAATCAGATTCTTCTCTCTCTCCAGGTTTTGCTGTTGTGGCTTTTTATGAGCTGCAATCATCCTTTTGTTTAGTGACTTTTCAAACTATTTTTGCAAAGACTATGTTCTTTGATGTGTGTGGTCACTGAAATCTCTTTTCAGTTGTCTTAACAATCAGCAAGTGACTTGACAGAGATTTCTTTAAATGCAAGGATCCAAAAGAACACATTTTAACAAAAGAAAAACTTAAAATATCTCCAGTCTTTTTTTTTTTTTGTGAGGAAGATCAGCCTTGAGCTAATATCCATTGCCAATCCTCCTCATTTTTTTTTTTTTTTGCTGAGGAAGACTGACCCTGGGCTAACATCCATGCCCATCTTCCTCTACTTTATATGGGACGCCATCACAGCATGGCTTGACAAGCGATTCATTGGTGTGCACCCGGGATCCGAACCTGCGAACCTTGAGCAGCCAAAGCAGAGCGCGTGCACTTAACTGCTTGCGCCACTGGGCCGGCCCCAAAATATCTCCAGTCTTTGCAGCTGGGCCCCCTGTAACTCTTCCTTAGACTTTACCCCCTACCTGCATGGAACCAACAGATCTGCCAGAGGTGCAAGCTCAGGTCTTCTCAGTTCTTCTCTGAGCACCCGTCCATCCTGGGCATGCACATTGCACTCCAGCTTCCCTGGTAGATGCAGTGGCCGTTCTAAGCCTTGATTTCCCAATAAACTTCCTACTCAGATGCCTCCTTTCCAGATTTTTATGTATCTCTCCTGACCCAGCCATCATCCCTCACCCAGACATCTACCAGTAACATAAACCTTTAAATCTTTCATCAGACAATGACACCACCTGGAAAGTCCCTCCTGCCTGAGGGGGAGAAATACCTGTCACCTTCTGCACTGGTCCCTCAGGGACCCAAAAGACAGATCACTACCACCCAGTCACACAATCACCTTATTTGAAGAAGTATGTTAGTATTTGTCATCTGTCATGAGGGAGCCATGTGAGGAATCTTGGCTCCCATCCTCTCACATCCTCCGCTGTACCAGGGTATGGCAGCAGGTAGGCATTAACCAAAAACACCACAGTGCTTTCTTACCCAAATTCAGCCACGTTTTCCTTCATTAATCACTCCTCTGGATGCTGTAAGTTTTTTATTATAATTCAGAGTTGTGAAACACTTGATTCTGTCAGTTTTGTCCAACAGAACGGTTGCTTCAGTGGAGAGAATGATTCTGTGAGCACGTTAATTTGCCTTTGTTGTTAACGGAACTGGGGAAATGTTTTGATATGTCACTTTATCCTTATTCTCTTTCATGTTTATTTTGTTTGGTGGTTGGTTCTCAAAAATTCTTCTTTCATTTCGAAGACTTTCTCTTCCATATGAATTTAAGAATCACCAACACGAATTCAAAAAAAGTTATTTTTAAGTTTATTATGTTGAATCAAGTACTTTTGAGGAAAACAACTCCTCCAATATTGTTATTGAGAACAACTCCTCTGATATTGTTACCATTCATATCTGCCTGAGCCAGCTCCCAAACTCAACTTGAGGGTAGAGGATGTAGTCGGTTGAATAACATCTCCCAAAGATTCAAGTTCACCCAGAACCTCAGAATATGACTTTATTTGCAAACAGGGTCTTTGCAGATGTGATTAAAGATCTGCAGATGAACTCATCCTGGATTTAGGATGGGCCCTCAATTCAATGACTGGTGTCCTTATAAGAAGAAGAGACGACACAGAGACATGGAGGGAAGAAGATCACGTGAAAAACGTAGGCATAGTTTGGAGATCTGCAGCCACAAGACAGGGAAGCAGGTACCCGCAGGAGCTGGAAGAAGTGAGGGAGGATTCTCTGCTGTTGATAAACTGAATCAATTGTAGGGTTCCCCTTTTTTTTCACTCAAACCACCAAATCCTAATCGTACCTTGTCTTAAAAATTCTGATTATCACGTGGCTTATCATATGGATGTCCTGAAGATCATGGACCACGCCCGATGTCATCATTTAAATTTCTCATGTCCGCAATTATCACATATGAATACCTTCGTTTTTCAATGAAACTCATTGAAATCATGGTCTACGTCTAAGAATTCATCAGGAATAAATTAAAGGTATGGGAAAGAAAACCCAACTAATGTTAACTTAAAATAATTTAACAGAATATAAGAGGGAAGAAAACATGCAATGAGGGAAGAAATCAGCTCATGGTAATGAGACTTGAGGAGTGGATTGTGTCCAGGCACTGAGATGCAGCATACAAATGAGGGGACAGGTCTTGTCCTGACCGTCTGCCAAACCCACCCCTACTCTGCTGTCCTCCCAGGTGGCCTCAGACCCTGTCAGTGGCTCCTACACTGTGACCTCTCTCAGCTCCACTCCCCAGAACTCCAGGTCTGGCAGGTAAGAACCCCATGTATACCCAGCTCTACCTCCTGTTAGATAAAGGGTCCTGTGCCTGGATCCTATTGGACCAGAGAGGGCCATTTGACACCCCCTGTCCCAGGACGTCAAAGGGTTTGGAATATGCAGATTAGCTCACATTGAGGAATTAGAACAGCCTAATCCTAGGGAGGAGTCATCCCCACAACAAAGCTGTGGGCTCCAGGAGGGAGCCATCGTTGTGTCAAATCCAGAGGCCATTGTCAGGAGGCACAAGGCACAGCTGTCCACCTCCACTCACTCTCTGCCCTTCTGTTTCTCAATCACTATGAACTTCTGAAATAGGCTTCCTTCCCCATGTCTGCTAAGACTGCTCTATCAAAGCTCATCAAGAAAGTCCAGAAAATTCCAGATCCTTCCAAAACCATATCAGTCCTTTTCCATCCTGACCCAGTAAAAGAGTCCTACTATCTGACTTCTGTAACTTGACCCTTTTTACCACCAAATATTGTTCATCACATGTTTATTGAATAATTATGGTGTGACCTACTCTGTGAGCAGGTGGACAAGTATCGTTGACTCAGGACCTAGTGTTAAGGTGAAGGCAGGGAGCCTGCTGCCAAGATTCACTCAGTGCAAAATGCTTCCAAACAAAATTTTGCTTGTTAAGAATCTAAGCTTAACTCTAGTTAAAAAAACCACCACGGTTATTTTAGGTAACAGATAAGGCTGTAACAGGTAGACTAAGGGCTAGTTAAATGATATGAAAATGGCTTGTATTTGAGTTAACATTTGGCAAAGATAAGGGTACAACTTATGTTAGAATGAGATATAAAAGCAAGCTTAGTAAAGTAAGACTTTTATGGAATCAAATTAATTTAACGTTAAACAACGTTAAAGCTCTTTACAATAGGTATCATCTTTTCCTGATTGCAAGTATTCTAAAAAATATAACTAAAAATACTAAATGATCCCTTAGGCCAAATTACCTTTAATATACAAGTGAATAAGAATCATGGTAAGCAGAAATTGCAGTATACAAGGACAAATAAAGATCTTCTTTCCTGTCACATGAAACCCGATCTTTCACCCACACAACTGTCGACTCTTCACATTTATGTCTCTCAAAAGAGTTTAATAAAGTGCAATTATAAAATGACAAAGCATCACGGTCCATAGCAAGAAGAGGGGTTGACATTAAATGAGGCAAGTTAAACTGGGGACTGTTCATGGGGAACCACTTTCCCAGGGACACAATTCTTAGCTTCTTCAGCATGACCTTCTCCTATTTTCCATCAGGTCCCAGAACATCGTTCCTGGCTCCTTGCTCTCTCTGCCTCCCTGCCAAACCTGTCTGCCCTCAGGGCCTCAGTCAGTCTTTCCTTTGCTTTTTTCACTTTCTGACTCTGTCTCCAGATGTCTACATAAGTGATGGGCTGTCTGTAGAGTGGTTGGGGGAGACTGAGACCCACTCCTGGGATCACCTCTGCCCAGTCTGAAGACTGTGTGGCACTGGGGTTGAGGCTGGTGTTTAGAGACCCAGCATCAACACAGCCCAGGGATTCACCTGGACCACTGGTGCAATTATATTTAAGGTATTTGTGATATAGAAAGTACTTAAAAGTTCTCCTTCACTGCAGCAGGCCCGGAGTCCCTGCAGTCTCCTGTATGCACAGACTTACTGAAGGTTCTGCAAGGTCTCCTCCCGTTGACTGTACCTGACCTCATTGCCAGGGTGGAAATTTATCCTTGTAACTGGTCTCTTGAAAATGCAGCTGGTGAATCTTATAGGAAGTACAGACCTTTCACGATGTCTCCACTTGCTCTTGGCTAAATGGACCTGTCTTTTCTTCTCTGAAGTCTGCGGCATCAAATTTCTTTTGAGCTTCCCCTTTCAAAACAAAATGATATGTGAAATCTGAATAAAATGGGGGATGCAGACTGCCAGCCATGGAGAAGGTTCTCACTTCATTTGGATCTTCCATCCTCCTGTATCCTGGAGAAATATTTCTCAAACTTCCCTGTGCATCACAATCATCTGGAGGGTTGTTAAAACACAGATTGCTGGACCTCCACCCAAGGAGCCCTGGGGAGGTCTAAGAATTTGCACTTCTCATTGTTCCCTGATGATGCTGATGCTGCTGGCACAGGCACCACACACTGAGAACGAGATCCTGGGACATCAAACTGATATGAGTCAAGGGCAGAGAGGACTATGAAAACCAGATGGTCGTGTGCCCAGAGCATAGTAATTTATTGCCTCATCTCTAATGATATCACGTTCCTCTCAGCAATTTAATGCTCACTTCACTTGCACACATAAGTCCCATCTTCACTCAAATATTCTCCTGTTCATAAGTAAATAACTCACACATGCCATATTCTCATCACACAGTCCTATCCACTGTAAATAACCATTTTTCCTCCCCTGACTCTTCCTCTCTCCTCCTACTCCTCCCTGTTAATCTGGGCTCCACCATCTGACTTAACACAATTCATGCTTCTTAGAAGTCAATCCTGCTCTCACATTTGTTCCACTTCCTCACCCTATTCTAGGCCATCCCATCCATTTCCCTGGCTTCAAATAACAGTAATGAACTAGAAATGCCCGTAGAGTCAGCACAGATCTCGCTTCAACCCTGAGATCCAAATACCCATCTGCCCACTCACAACTTTAGTGATAACTCGATGACTCAGCTTGCAGTTAGCAGGTCCCAAGTTGAACAAACCAGTTCTCCAAAGAATCACCCATATCTCAGGGTCCCCTAATCTCACTTGTTGGTACTGATATCCTGTCTACACCTGAGTGTCATTCTGGATACCCTGCCACTCCACACTTGTACATCAATCAACCATCCGTCCTCCCTCCTGAATCCACCTAAAAATTCTCCAATTTTGAATAATTCTTGAGCACCTTTCAGATTTCCTACAATATGCCATTTCCACAGAGTGGCATTTCCTGATTCAGCCATCAAAATTAATGTCACATTGTCTCTGTTAATTTTTAAAATTTTTAATTGTACGTGTATTTTCATCTATTTCTCTCATAGCGTTTTTCTCACTAAATTGGATACTCCATGAAGTGAAGACTCATGTGGACTGTAATGTTTTACACTGCCATATTCACTCATTGCTGTGCCCTTAGAAGGTACTCAATATATTTATTGAAAGAAATTATTCAAACTCCAATAAATACTTTCTAAAATTTTCAAACAAATTCACTCGACTGAAGTTATACAAGGATATAACCTGTTTTGTGGTATACTGCAATAAATTATCACTAATATTACAAATCCTTTCTGTCTGTAATTCATTTTAAGACTCTAGCCACAATAATCTATTTGAAATGTAAATCAAATCAGTGCACCTTTCCTTTACAATCTCTCATTTCTGTCTTCAGATACTCTTTTTTTCTGTATGTGTGAGGAAGATCGGCCCTGATCTAACATCTGTCAATCCTCTCTTTTTTTTTTTTTGTTGAGGAAGACTGGTCCTGGGCTAACATCCATGCTCACCTTCCTCTACTTCATATGAGATGCCGCCACAGCATGACTTGACAAGAGGTATGTTGGTGCACCCCGGGATCCGAACCGGTGAACCCTGGGCTACTTAAGCAGAGCGCATGCACTTTATTGCTTGCGCCATCAGGCCAGCCCCTCAGATACTTTTTAACAGTGAAGTCATAAATCTCGTTTCATCCCTGTTGTCCTGCCATAATGATTAATACCACCTGTTTCATTCTCCAACATGTCCCAGTTTGGAGGGAAAGTTATTTGATCCTCCCATTTATAGAGCACCTATTATAAGCCAAGTTATATACTAAAACCCATGATCCAGAATTTAACTTAAAAAGTCACTGCCCCTGTTTATTTTAATCTTGGTGAAAGGGATGAGTTAATAAAGAGACTAATGAATGTGTAATATAGTGTTAGGTATAATTAGATCCTGTAATAAACAGTAAGGGCTACGCAGAGATACAGAGACAGAGGGAGGGATGGAGGAAGAACAGTAAGGAGGGATAAAGGGAAAGAAATTACCTACAATTATTTTATTTATTTATTTATTTTGTGAGGAAGATCAGCCTTGAGCTAACATCCATGCCAATCCTCCTCTTTCTTTTGCTGAGGAAGACTTGCCCTGTGCTATCATCTGTGCCCATCTTCCTCAACTTTATATGGGATCCCGCCACAGCTTTGCCTGACAAGTGGTGCCTTAGTGCATGCCCAGGATCTGAACCCAGGCCGCCAGCAGAGGTGCGTGAGCACTTAACCGCTACGGCATGGGGTCACCCACCTACAATTATTGATGATGAAGAGATTAGGGAAGGACTAACTGATGAGGTGATATTTGAGCACAGAACAGAATATTTTTTTAAAAAGACCAATCTCATTGTGAGTAAAAAATTTTCCAGAGATGGGAACAATGTGAAAGGTGCAGGGCTGAATACTAATTCCACTTCCCAGTGATTTTGTTGGTTAAAAACAAAACAAAACAAAACAAAACAAAACCAATGTCTGGCCTATTAACCCAAGAAAGCTCCCTCTACAGAAAATTACAATACCTTGAACATTACCTAACAAACATTAACACCTAAGAAACAACATTCAGTAAGGTTTGGTCTTGTTTTAAGTGCTACGGTCTGCTCACTTAAAGAGGTTTCACAGAAGGACAAAGTGTAGAAATGGACATTCTTGCCGTCCATATGGATTCCACGCTCACCAGTATAGGCTGGCTTGGAAAACAGAACAATGCAGCTTCCTCCATGGCTGAAGAGTTGTCCTGCTGACCCCACTCCTGATGTGTAGACAGCCTGTGGATTGCTGGAAAATGCAGGGACTTCTGCCTCTGATTCCCCTTTTATGGAGGAAGGGAGTGGATAATCCAATCTGTGGATGATCCAGAGGAGACATCCTGTCTCTTATCAATGGGATTTGAGAGATTCCTAAAGCTTTATACCTAAACACATAAATGTTGGATTATTGACACTATCAGATACTGTTGGTAGATGAAAAAATTTAATACAATTGTGTGGGGAGGTGGTATTTGCAGTTTCTATCAATATTTTAATGTTTCCTTTTTCTTCCACTATGGATACCTTCTGTAAAATTAGAAATGGAAGTGTATATGTACAAAATGTCCACACAACTTATGTTTTAATAGGAAAAAATAGAGACTGTGTAAACGTTTATCAATAAAAGAATGTCCAAAATTTTTATTAACAAGTCTCTAGAACATAGCACAGAGCCATTAAAAAGAAATTAGTATTTTGTGCATTAACATCTCAGGTAATTTCCAGTAAACTTGTAATTATTTCAACCGTCTTACTCTTTCCCTTCCATTTGACCCGAATAATTAATGTTCCTTTACTCTCTTTACTTCACTGATGTTGATTTAACTCTTTTATTATTCCATTAATTCCTCTATAAACTTATTAGTTGAAATCATATAGAAATCTTTGTTTAATTGCGCTAATGGTTAAATCCTGAATCCTTAATAAAGCCTAATATGAATAATTACTTTTAACATCTCCCCCAAATGCTAATACCTTCAACACTTTCAATTCTATTTTTAACCTTCCTGACATTTGTATTACTGTTTTCATGCATTTTATTCTACATATATTTTAATCTCCATGAGAGATTTCTAGAATTACTTCACAAAATAAAATTCACTTATATTTATTTATAAATTTTCCTTTCCTTTCCTCTTCAGTCCTTACTGCATTCCTGGTTTTCAACCTGGGATCATATTCCTTCGGCTGTGATAACTCACTGCGGTATTTTGTCTAATTCAAGGCTACTAACAATGAAAAGTTTCACTTTAAGTTTTTCTAGAACATTGTAATTTGGGGCACTATTGCTGCTGGGTGTAGAATTCTGGTTTGACATGAGATATCTTTTAGCATTTTAAAAATGCTGCTCTGTTGATATCTATCTTATTTTCTTTATGGGTAGAAATCACCAATTGGCCTTTTTCTTGCTTATTTGGCCTCTCTAGTCCCTAAAATCCTTTACATTAACTTTGGATTTTAGACCATAGTTTATTTCATTAATATTTCCTGTATATGCACTCTGCTTAGGGAATCTTGAATTAATTGAACCTGTGGATTGATGTCTTTCATCAACTGGGAACATGCTTGTGTATTTTCACTTCTGATATCAATTCCTCCCCATGTTCTCTCTACTCCCCTTTTAATCACATCCCATGTGTCTTCTAATTCTACCCTGAATTTTCCAATGTCATTGGCCCTATGGTTTTATTGAGAGATTTGCTCTTGAGCTGTCTTCCACTTTAGTAAATCAGCCTTTTGCTGGAATCAATTCCTTCTTAGTTACTTAAATTCTTAATTTAAGTTCTAACATAAACACAATATATAACTTGAAATTTTTTAAAAAAGAGATAGCAGAGCAGTTTGACAATAAGGAGAAAATGATTTCCTTTTGATACAATAAAACTTAAATAGATAGGAGAAAATTATATATTGGATCATATTAAGATATATGAGGAGCCAGTATTCATTAAAATTCACCAGTAAGACAGAGTGGTTGGAAAACCTGAATATCTTCTTCTTTGTACTGATGTGGACTACATTTTGAAATGATAATATTTAGATTTCTTTGGTTAAATAAAAATGTTATAAAATACAGTTTCATCTGTTTGTATTTACTTCTTTCACATGTGTTCTGGAAAATTTAAATGACATAGGTCACGTTGTGATGTCACTGTTGGTCTTGGTTGGATAGAGCCATGATGTGATGGTTAACTTTAGCTGTCAACTTGACTACACTCAGGGATGCCCAGATAGACTGTGAAGCATTATTTCTGGGTGTGCCTGTGAGGATGTTTCTGGAAGAGATTAGCATTTGATTCCATAGTCTACATAAACAAACCCACCCTGACTAGTGTGGGTGGGCATCATCTAATCTGTTAAGGGCTCAATAGAACAAAAAGCAAAGAAAGGCTGAATCCACTATCTCCTCCTGACCTGGGATGTCCATCATTTCCTGCCCGTGGAAATCAGATGTCCTGGTTCTAAGGCGTTCAGACTCTGACAGAATTATATCACTGTTTTTTCTGGTTCTCCAGCTTGCAGATGGCAGATTGTGGAACTTCTCAACCTCCATAGCCTTGTGAGCCAATTGCTACAATAAATCTCCACTTCCATATGTTTATATATATTCTATGTTGCTATTTCTCTAGAGAATCCTGACTAACACACATGGATAACAAACTGCATATTAAGTGCACCTGGAGGAAATTTCCCAAGGCATAGGTGGCTCCCCCAACCCCCAGGAGGAAGCTATTCATCCCATTTAGGCAACAGGCATGAGCACGTGCACACACACACACACACACACACACAAAAGACAAGTAATTTGAAAATGTGCTCAAGCTCAAACTCTCAGTCTCTGCCTTATCGTTCATCACAGCAGTGATTTCTACATGGCATGTTATACATCCTTTGCCATTTATGATCTCTTTCCTCTCACTAAGACTAAATCAAACAGGGGCAGTCAGTCTATTTAGTTATTTTGTAGATCACGGGTTTTATACCAGAGCTTTGCATGTAGTAAGTGCTTTACAAATAGAATGACCAAATAGTTTTCCCTCCAAACTGGAACATATCAGGTAATGAAAAGGGTAGTATTAATATTTATGATAAGACAACAGGAGAAATATGTGCTGAAGATAGAAATGGAGGATTTAAAAGATAAGATGAACTGATCACTTTTGCATTTTAAACAGATCATTGTAACTAGAGTCTCGTGATTGGATTACCAGGAGAAAGGATTTGGAATCTTAAGCTACTCTTGCTAATTTATTGCAGTGTACCACTATAAAGGTGGTATATTTGCACAAGAGTAGTTACGTGGAGGGGCCGGCCCCGTGGCTTAGCAGTTAAGTGCATGCTCTGCTGCTGGTGGCTGGGGTTCGGATCCTGGGTGCACACCAATGCACTACTTCTCTGGCCATGATGAGGCAATGTACCACATACAGCAACTAGAAGGATGTGCAACTATGACATACAACTCTCTGCTGGGGCTTTGGGGAAAAAAAGGAGGAGGACTGGCAATAGATGTCAATTCAGAGCCAGTCTTCCTCAACAAAAAGAGGAGGATTAGCATGGATGTTAGCTCAGGGCTGATCTACCTTGGAAAAAAAAATAAGATTAGTTAAGTGGATGGATTTAAAATATTTCATGAAGCAAAGTTTTAGTGTTTGAATTTTATATGTATATAATATAAAATATATATTGTGCACATAATATATGTGAGCCCTTTTTGTGTGCAAAGCCACATGTGAACACTATTGTGTGAAAATTTGGAAAATCCATATTAGTCTTGTCTTCATTGGATATCTAATTTAGTGAGAAAGAACCAAATCTTGAAAGAAATAGATAATAATGCACATATAACTAAAATAGAAAAAAAATCAACAAAGAGGAAAAATGGGGTTTTGTAATTTAGGTTATTAGAGCAAGAGAGTTCACTGTGTGGAAATGCTAATTTGTAGGAGACCTGAAAGGTGATTAGAAATAAATCAGAAGTGGATAACCCGTAGGTAGATTCAGAAGGGTGGATGGATGGTTCATTGATATGTGAGTGTGGGGTGGCAGGTTGTCCAGAGTGACACCCAAGGGTAGACAGGTTATTACCACAAATAAGTGAGTTTGGGGACACTGAGAGAGAAGCAAATTATTTGGGGAAGCGATTTGTTCAACTTGGGACCTAGTCATTGTGAGTTGAGTCATCACTGATGTGGTGAGTGGGCAGGTAGATAAATGGGTCTGGAGATCAGAGTTAAGTCTCTGTTGATTCTTTGGACATGTTTGGCTCATTAGTGGTATTTGAAGCCAGAGAAATGGATGGGGTTGCCCTAGAAGGAGGGTGCAGATGGGGAACAGTTGTCAGAGCAGTGCTGACTTCTGGGAAGCATCAGTCGTTGTGGGGTGGTCATAAAGAGAAGCCAGGAATTTGCTCGGGAAGTTTAGACAGGCAAGAGCAGGACAGTGTAGGGTGGTGAATCCCAAGGACAAATGGTCTTTTAAAAGGACATTGGAGTCCGCAATGTCAAGTGCTACTGCAGAGCGTGTCAGATCAATCATGAAAAGTCCCTAGTGGATTAGTAAGAGACATGGCTTGTGAGGTTAACAAGAGAAGCATCCGCAGAATCTGAGTGGGATTGGGTGGGCACTGTGGAAACAGAGGCATTGGGATATATGTGAACGTTTCACAATGGATCCTTGGCAGGAGGAGGGGAGGAGGGTTGTGGAGGGTGAGGACTATTAAGAATGCTGGATGAAAGACTGGTTTGTAGATGGTAGAGATTTGTGCATATTTGAAACTTGAGGGGTGATTCCAGTAGGGAAGTTATTGAAAGCACAACAAATATTGAGGGCGTAATGTCATTGAAATGGAAGGAAAAGATAAAAATCAGAGTGGTTTCAGCCAAGAAATCAATTTCTTTGCATATAACAACAGAAAAGGTGTGAGAAATGAATTTCTCATGAGGAATATTTGTAGATCTGATGACTAGAGAGTGAAATAGTTCTTGTCTGGGGGTTAACAATTTATCTGTGAAATATGGAGGAGGTCGGAATATAGAGATTTATGGAACTCAAGAAATGGAAAGAATTGAGTAGAGCATTCAGGAAGCATTAGAAAAATGCATATAGGTCCATTGGTTGCTGTTGATTATTTGTTGGGATACACAGACTTCTTGTGCATTCTATGTTCAGTGCAAGTGTCAACATGGCATGGCAGTATTTGAAATCATCTGAATTGTGCAGGGTGGATATGATGGCAATAAGGAATCTGGGAGTATGGTCAGTGGATGTTTTAAATGATGGACTGTGGAAACTGAGCTTAATAGACAGGAGTATGAGAAGAAAAGAAAGAGAGGCTTGTGAAGATATTCCTGCTGGAGTAATCTAGTTTATTAAAGAATGGTTATTTAGAGTTGATTTCTTTGTGTAAAAACTGGAAATGTGGAAATTTGTGTTGGGAATATGGTGTTTCTGAATTACTGATTTGCGAGCAGGAGAATTTTGGATGAAGATAGGATCGGGGTGTGGAAGTGA
Source organism: Diceros bicornis minor (assembly GCF_020826845.1). Classification (NCBI taxonomy): domain Eukaryota; kingdom Metazoa; phylum Chordata; class Mammalia; order Perissodactyla; family Rhinocerotidae; genus Diceros; species Diceros bicornis. The sequence continues at coordinate 2,257,191 of NW_026690902.1, read as the reverse complement.
ATGACTAGGGATGGAATAGTGAATAATGTCATTAGAGATGAGGCCCTGAAAGGAGCTATGGAGTGCTTGGAACTCTGTGTCCCAATAACAGTGTGCTGTGGGGCACCAGCATGTGTGTATTTGACCATGACAGAGAGAGGAGGAGAGGAACGAACTGAAGCAAGTTGGCGGACGGCAGCTGGTCTGGATTTGACACTGGATAATGACCTTGAGCTTTCTGTCCTTGTCTCACATCAGCTTGATGGTGTCACTGAATCCTGTTCTCCACGTGTTTTCCCTGTACCAGCAGCATCAACATCACCTCTTAGAAATGAAAATTCTCCATTCCTTCCCCAGACCTACTAGGGTTGAGGTCCAGCAATCTGACTTTTAAAAACCCTCCAATGATTGTGATGCACAGTGTGATTTGAGACATGTCTCCAGGGATAGAAGGAAGGTGGAATATCCACGTGAGCTGAGAACGTTCTCCATGGATGGTAGTGTTCATCCTCCATTTTGTTCAAATTTCACATTTTATTTTGTTTTGAAAATGAAAGATCAAAAAATATTCCCCGAATTCATAGTGGAAACAGTAAGACCATGAAACTAAACACAATCAGAAAACTGAAGATCTATGCACCCTGAAGCCTAAGCAGCTTCATGTTCCTGAGGCCAGTTACTGGAATAACTTCCCGTCCTGGCAGTGAGGTCAGGTGCAGTCAGTGGGAGCAGACTCTGGAGAAGCCCCAGCAAGTCTGTGGATACAGCAGACTGCAGGGACCCCAGGCCTGCAGCAGTAAAGGAGAACTCTTAAGTTCTTTGGAGTCGCAAATACCTTCGAAACAGTCACACAGGCTGGTCCATGTGAATCCCTGGACCAAGTAGGGTCCGAGGGATCTGCACACCAGCCCTGATCCCACCCCGGCCCACTGTCCATATTGGGCAGAGATGAGTCCAGGAATGGGTCTGGATCGCTCACAGACCCTCTGCAGGCAACAGGCATCTTCTAGAGATATCAGGAGACAGACACAGAAAGTGAAGAAAAGCATGGGAGAGACTGTGGTCTCGAGGACACACGAGATTGCCGGGTAGGCAGACAGAGCAAGGAGCCAAGAAAGGCATCCTGAAAACACAGTGAGGAAAGCAGCTTCAGTGCTGAAGAAAAGGTGAGTGGTGCCATTGAGAAATTCCCCATGACACAGGCTTGACTCTCACAGCATCTCTTTGTAACGTCCATCATGATCTTGACCTTTCATGGTAAACCTCAATATTTATTTATTTGAGTATACTTGGTGAGTTTTCTCCTTATTATATAAAAATTTATAGGATAATTGAAGCTGAGGAATTAGTGTTTTGAACTTACATTTGTTTTTTCTAGAACTTACACTCGATGAAGTGATGATACCTACTTGAATGAGATTTGTCTTTTAATGTATATTAAATCCAATTCCATACATTTTTATTGTGATTTTGAGGTTTTCTTTTTTTTTTTTTTTGCTGAGAAAGATTCACCGAGATAACATTTGTTGTCAGTCTTCCTTTACTTTCTATGCAGGTCACCGTCACGGCGTGGCTGCTAATGAGTATTGTATGTCCGTGCCTGGTAACTGGACCTGGGCCACCAAAGCACAACATGCCAAACTTAACCCCTCGGCCAGGGGCCAGCATTATGATTTTGCATCTAATTATAACATAAAATCCATCAATCTTTTTCTTCATTGTCACATGGTAATTCAGACATAGGTGATTTCTATATCATGAATTAAGTATTTCTTCTCTGTTACCTGGCAAATTTGTGTAGCTTTGATTTTGGAATCTAAACAAGGAGCATACCCCCTGGGGACATTATGTTCCACTCAGAGAACCTTGCAGCAGGCTCATTGCCTTCCTTCCCACATTAGATCCAGAGTCGTGGAAATGTGTTTGCCTTGCACACAGCACAGAATAGATAGGAATTACTCAACAAACATGTGATAAGTGAACAATTGGTGGCATCATCAGGTCATTCACAGAAGCCAGACTGAGAGAGAACTTCCTTATGTCAACAAGGAGAAGTATTCCTTTATATTTGTGATGTTTTAATTTGTAACATTGCAATGTGAACACCAAGTATACTACTTTTATCAAAATTGTGTTCTGAAGGTTTTCAAAAATCTCGAAATCTCAGAGTAGAGATAAATCAATCTCTGTGAACCTGTTACTTGCTTCAAAGATTGTCAACTCGTATACCATCTGACTTTGTTTATCCTCACACCAAGACTCTAAGAATTTACCAGCTGAGATGGCTGAGAGCACATCATTTCAGCTGTAAATATTTCAGTTTCTCTTACAGCTGAGGGATTTTTTCAACAGAAACACAATAACGTTATCACATACAAAAATAAAAATTTCATTCGGATAATCAACTATCTAGTCAGTATCCAAAGTCTCCCAGTTTTGTCAAGGTTATTTCTTGGTTTTACATTTTATTTGAGTCAGGATCTTAATGAAACCCTTCTTTTGCAATTGGTTGATCTGTTTCTGAAGTCACTTTTAATCTCTTAGTAGTTCATGCATCTTGGGATTTGGGTGGGATATGAGTGTGTGTGTTTGTGTGTCTATACCGATGTGTGAATTCTTTCTTTCCCGGATGACAGGGCCCTGGAAAGAAAGTCCTGGGCTCTGGGAACCAGGATTTCTACTCTGCTTCTGGCTGAACTAAAAGGCCTCACTGGGTGACACTTGCAGCCTTCAGAAAGGAGGGGGAAGAAGTATCAACGAAGTCAATACAATGGCCCTTGTCTTACAGGGTGTTTCCAGGGCATGATGTTCAAAATGGTGGGTGGTAACACTTTAGCTCCTGGTCCTGGGGTGGGTTCTTGGGGTGAGCTCTGAGCAGTGTCTGTTCACCACCCACACGGGGAGCATTTCAGTATTTTAATTGGTAAGGTTGTGTCTGTTGTGTCTGTGGTGTTTAAGATTGGTGATATTCCCCTGCTGGACCCACTTCTATACCTGCTCCTCTCCTGCCTCATCTTTCAAAACTCCCAACAGGAAAGTTTCACATCCCTGTAACACAAATCCACACAACCACAGCACAGACTGGAGAAAAGAACACAGATGTCCCAGGGGCTATGTGCTCTATGCACTCAGGCACAACTGCCCCTTTGGGACAAGTCAGCAACAAGACGACTGAGTGTGTAAACTTGTGATTGTCTGAGACCATGGACCTCAGAAGCACACGGGCCCAGATGTCACCGTGGGCAGCAAGGGATGGTGTGGGTCATTCAGTGGACAGGATTAAGGTCTATTGTCCTGGCAAACCAGAGCTCACCCCTGATCCATCAGGCACAGTCGGGGAGGAATGGCCACGATGTACGTGACAGGGAGGCTGGGGGCCTTCTAGCGAATTTCTGCACAAAGAGAATCATACAAGGAAGTGTGGGGATGCTATAAATCCTAGTCCACAGAGAGCAGTGAGGTTTATGATTGTACCTTTAAAAGCTGCATCGTGAATCTTTCCCTCTGGATACGAAACAAGCAGGAAAAGGACTTCCAAGTGCATGGGGCAGGATCCTAGGAGGATTCCAATCGAGGCGAAGGGTGAACAGGGAGCCCTAGAGGCGGCCTGAGGTGGATGTCCTGTCGGCCCTTAGTCTATCTGCACATGGTCTTCCTCTGGCCTTGTCCCTTCCACAGGCAAACTTTTCTCTTTCTACTTTTTTTCCTCATTTAGTGTAGATGCAAATCCAGAGACTGATTAGAAAACGGCAAGTTCCAATATCTGATCAAAAGAAACCTCAACAAGAGGAGAAAAAACATTTTTTCTTCCTTGAAAGCTGTAGAAAGACAGCCACTATCCTAGGGAAGGACATGGTCCTGGTAAGTGCTATTTGAAAAACACCCACATTTCAGTGGTTGTTGATCTGCCTGGGAAAGTCCCTCCAACCTCTACCTTCAGGGAGATCTGAGGGGCTGTCTCTGCTCCTGTCCCAGGTGAACCACACTGAAATGCACCTGTCTTCTGAGGAAGGGGACTTGAGGGTGTCATTCAGTATCCACGGAGGAGACTGGTCCTCCCCCTCCCTTCTGTCATATAAAATAAGCTGTAACCATACACAAGTTCTTAATTCAAGGAGGAAAGTAAGATTCTGTGTCTTGTTTACATGAGCATAAGCATTGAAAGAACCACACCACAACACCCAGGCTGTGACAGAAGCAGGATATAACGTAAGGGTCAAATCTACCATTTACTATTAAAGAAATAATATCACTCCTCCCCAATGGGTTAACAGTCACTGGGGTGCAGATGTCAGGGAGTTGGAAGGGGTGGGGTCCTCCCTCTGGGGCTTTAGGGGAAACCAGGGAAAGTCTTAGGATGTCCTCCTTCACTCAGGTGGGAAGAGCTGGCCAGGTGCACCCCGAGGGCGCCAGTGTCACCGCTGCTCAGGAGGAGCTGAACTTGTGGTCTCCAGAGTGTTATGACTCCTTGCCAAGGGCACGGTGGCTGAAGAGAAGAAACAGACTATTTTGGGGTGCCTACCTGAGATTCACGGCACACCTCCCTGCCCCCCTTCACTCTGATCCAAACCCTGTGCCGAGTGCTCAGTCCATCAACAGCACCCCGTTTATCCCTGATGCGGAAGGCATCATTTAGCATCACCCATTTCAGAGGAGGCAACCGAGTCCCAGAGAAGAGAGGGGAGCAGCCTTTCACAGGCCTGGTCAGCAGTGGCGCTGGGATCCAGGCCCATGCTTAGCCTGAAGATATACTGAGCCCCTGGATTCAGTCGCTGCTGGTCCCAACACTCGGTAGACCCTGAAAAGGAGGATGGCCAGTTCTTTCTCTTGAAGAGCCGCATTTTGCTCACCTTCTGGTGTATGGGCTTCAGCCGGCAGGAGAGGCAGTAGCTACAGGACAGAGCGGCCTGTGAGCTACCAGGACCCGCACTTCAGGTGTCCCTCCCAGAGCCTGCCAGCAGCTGAGTCCCGGTGCTCCATGGGTCACCATGCATTGAGGTCTGGGGCTGATCAGGGAGCCAGGCCACACGCTCTGAAACTGGCCATCAGAGAGAGTCTGACCTGCCCTCACCCAACTCCTGTGCCCTCACCTCTCTTCGACACTGAGGGGCTCCATGGCCTGGAACCAGGCCCCAAATCGGTCTTCGGGCTCCAGGTCATACTTATTTGCAGCCTGCTGGAGCAGCTGGATCCTCCTGATGACTTTGCATTTCTGGGAGGAAGGACAGGGTACAGACAGGGCTTGGGTGGGGAACCCTGTCAGGGACTTGTGGGGAGTGAGGATCACTCCTCACTCGGGAACCCTCCTACTTTCCCACTCAATTCAGGACTTGCCTGTCCTCACAGTTGGCTTGAATTAGTTCCTCATCCAGGAAGGTGTCCTTGATGCCAGCCCCTCCCGCACCCGCCAACGTGATGTGATTCCCAACTTTGTGGATCTAACTCATCCAATAGATGTAAGACCCGAGGGATGAGGACACGAAACATCTTGCCACGCGAGGTCTGTGATTTCCACTTCCCCACCCTCCCCACAGCTGCTCACCTCACACCATTTCTGGGGTTCACCAGATTTCCCTGGAAAGGAGACAGTGAATGTCCATCAGAAACAGCCCCCCAAGCCCATAACCAGCCCCTATTCCACCCCTTCTCAGGCTGCAGGACTGTAAGTGCCCAGCAGAGGGCAGAACTTCCACAAAGAGATCTTGACACTGGGCCAGGCTCTGGGCTCCAGAACAGGAGGAACAGGGGAGCTGAAGCCAGAGACCTTGTAGCCCACCCATTTCTGATGACAGACGGGAAGACTGAGGCCTCAGGCAAGAAGTGACAGCTGGACCACAGGTGTGCTTCCTGACTTGCAGGGACTGATGGCACTCCCCCAGGGGCAGGGCCTGATGGGGAGGCTGAGTGCAGCTCAGACACAGCCTCTTGCAGCTCTGCAGGCAGGCAGCTCTGAGCTTCCTTCCCCCGGCTGGGGAGCCTCGTGGGGGCTTACGTGGAGCCTCCGTTCCCACATCGCTAAGATGAGCCTGACTCCCCAGCTCCCAGGGGTGGCCGTGGGGCTCTCATGAGAGGAGGTTTGCCAGGTACTGAGAACTCAGGGGCCAGTGCAGGGCTTTCTCATCCCAAACCTCAGGTTCCTGCTCCCTGGCCCAACTCCAGGTTCACTCACTTCCAGATCATCCTCCATCCCAATATTTAGCAGCTTCAGGTGATAGAGGTACATGCCCAGGAAGGGAATGACACCCTGTGAAATCAGGGTGGGAGGGGTGATGAGTCCCACCTCTCAGGTGCCCCCATGGACCCTCCCCCAAATGACTTCACCCCATCCTCCTGTCCACCACAGACTCCCACAGAGAGCAGCCTAGGACCCTCAGCAGCCTCCCCACAGTTGCACCCTCCAGGACCACCCAACGTCCCCCGTCAGCTACCAGGGGCAGCTTTTGGCAAATCCCAGGTTGTGCGGTCCCTGCCACACACCCCCAAATCCACCCTCAGCCCAGCCATTCCAGGCCTCCTCCTGGTCACTTCCAGGGCAGGTATTTCAAGCTCTGGGGCTCTAGGAGCTGGGCTGGAGGAGGAGGGACCCGTCTCTTGGGGAGGCCTCCAGCCGTGAGGGAGGAGACCCCCTCCTCTGACACCTGGACCCTCCCCCTCAGGCCCCCTCACCTGCTGCTACCTCTCCTTGGCTCCCTGGTGGTCCATCTCCAGGGTGGCCCTCACAGAGGTCACATCCTACAGGTTCACGGACAGGCTCCGGAGGCCATGCACCCTTCCCCGAGTCTCCCAGGCCCTTGATCTTGGACCCTGGACATCTGGTGTCTATGGCTGCTCCCATTCTAGAGTGCTCTGATTCTAGTCAATCCCACCTCCAACACTCCCTCCTCTGTGCCCTCAGGCCTTCCCAGACCCCTAAGCCTTTCTCTTCATCAGGAAAGTGTGAGGAGGACTCCCCATGCCTCTCAGGGTTCCCTGAGGACTCAGTGTCATCTAACTGTCACCAGTACTCTCCCCTCGCCCCTCGAGGAGGAGGAGCACAAAGCTCTTCCACATTCCTCTCCCCCTTTTACCTCATCACCCCTGTGAGGCCTGTACCACAGATCATCTCCCTCCATTTCCCAGATGAGGAGACCGAGGCCCACAAAGGGGCAGTGACTTGCTCAGGGGCCCACAGAGGAGAGACCGCTTCCCCTCCCAGCAAGATGCCCTGTCCCCCGGCCTTCACTCCTCCTCCAGACACACGTCTGACCAAGGTCCTGTCCTCTGGACTCTCGGGGTGTGTCTAGGCGCTTAGTCAGGCTGAGCATGGATGGGGAGGCAAAAGGTGTCTCAGGGGGCATATCCAAGTGGCTTCTGCCTGTCCCAGCCCCTGGGATTTTCTGACTCCAGGCTGGACCTGAGGCCATGCTAAATGCCTCAGCTCCCTACAATGCCCTCAGGATTGTCCCTGCACAGAACTCCTCCTTCATTCACTCAGGAAGGGGACCCCTTTCAGCCACATCTGAGTGACAGTGTAGGGGGTGACCAGGGCGCTGTGTAATGGTGACATTTGCATCCCTTTTTACTTGGAAACTTCTAATGTCCTGCCAGGAAGGTCCACTCAGAATCTGTAGGTTCCCCGATAATTCTTATTGCCATCTGGGGAGTATCCTTGTCAACAAGGCACCAGGGTAGACTCTCACTGGGTTGTCAGCAATGACCACTATCGGGATAGAGTGCAGAGTCCCAGAGAGCACACAGTTCTGTCCCAGATCCACCATACGTTCCAAGGCTGGGCAGCCCGTGTGTCCACCTGGCCTGTGTGACCACACAGTGCCCGTCCCTGGGGCAGGCAGGGTGCTCTTCCCTGGGAGGTGCAGTGAAGACCGAAGGAACAGCAGGGGCCTGGCTTCCTGAGGACAGCCTGGGCTGTTTTAGGAAGAAAGGAACCCCCACCCACTCCATCCACCCACTAGCCTGGAGGATGAGGGCCAGCTGATGGGCTCGCATGGAAGCCAGAGACCTGCTCATTCTGCCAGCTCCTCACCTCCTGGAACAGTCCAACCAACACCACTCTACGACATGACAAAGGCCTCCTACCCCAAACAGTCCCCACCTGCCCCTGCAGCTCACACCCTCCGCTTCCTGTCAATCTTGACAAGACACACCGTTATTTCTCAGGTAACCTTAAGTGAAAAACTTACCAAAGAACACCCTGCCTGGTCCCTCCTCCCCCTCACCTTCCCTCCTTCCAGATCTCGAGCCTCCTCTCACCTCCGTGAGCAGTTTCCTCCTCTCCCACTGGTCCATTCTGCACAAGGTTTTAAATTTTTTGCAGTTCCTCCTGAGGAGGGAAAAAAGGAATGAAACACTGTGAGGTGGTTTAAAGGTAAATCTCTTTTGTTTGAAAACGCAGAATTATACAGACAGCCTGGATGAACGTTTTCAATGTGTCCTCTGAGCCCAGAGGTCTCTGGGACTGGAGAGGGGGCTCTCCTGTTGCCACCTGGGGCCTTCAATCTCTTATCTACTGAACAAACCTGTTTTAAAGTGTTTTGATTTCAGGTGGACAGAGAGTTCTGTTGCTGCAAAGCAAACACTTGAAAATCTTCAATTTGGTTCAAGCCAGGGTCTGGCACTTCGGGAAACTGATTCCTGAAGCAGGACCACTGGCCTAAGTTTCCAGAAAGACTCCATGCCTCCCAACCAGGTCAGACCCTGTCCCCGGGGTTCATTGTCTCCCAGGAGGTCCCAGCTTACTGAAGGGCAATGGCAGCCCTGTGGGGGGTGTCTGGTCCACCCAGGTGGTGCCTCTCATGGAGAGAAGTCTACCCACCTGGACCCCCGTCTCCATGTCTTTTTTAAATGCTGAATGGAGGGGCTCTGCATTGCCCAGAGTATGGCATGGAGTGAAGACAAGTTCCTCAGGCCATGGCACTTCTGGGGAACGGAAGAGAATGTGTTGTGAGGGGGAGCTGGAGCCCTGCTTCCTCTGGCTTCTGTCCCCTCATGGATGTCTCCTGTCCTGGATGAGACAGAGGCTCAGGAAACCCGGGAAGAGCACAGCTGGACCCTGATGAGGAACACTCCCAGGGAGGAGGATTTTAGCTCAAGCCAAGGAAGGAGCCCAGGATGGGGTGAGCTTCCTACCACTGGGACCAGGAGTCAGGTCATCGAGGCCCTGGCAGGAGGAGCTTAAGGATTGTGTGAAGGCTCAGACCACAGACTTCAATCCTGAGAACTGAGTAAGGAGAAGGAACGGTTCCCATGACTCTAGAGAGGGGTTCCCTGGGCCTCCCACATCTTACCTTCGCCACCTGGATCCAGAGCTCCAACACCCTGATGCTGTCCTGGGCCATCATGCTCGGGTCCCCGAGGCAGGTGGTGATGACATATTTGACCACTCTGCTAAAGTGGGTCATGGTGGCATGGATAGTGGGTGCAAGGTGCTCGTTGGCCCTGTTGTCGCACTGCGACCAGATGGAGTCCAGGAAGTCATGGGGTATCACTTTCTTGAAGAGCTCCTGGGGAGGACAGGGAGTGTCACGCAGCCCTGCCACAGCCCAGCTCAGCGTCCGCAGCCCCCAGTCCCAGGCCAGGTCAGTGATGAGAGCTGGAGTTCAGGATGCTGAGAATGCGGCCTGAGGCTTGTGGGAGTCCCTGGGTGTTGCCTGTGTCCCCTGAGGGTACCCAGCACAGGATGACCCAGGACCCGATACTGTGGCCCAGGGAAGTGGCATTTGCTCACCGCCCAGTCTCACTTCGTCCAAGCACCAGAACTTGGCTCCTGCTTTACCATCTCTTGAGCATCTTCCACCCATTCTGATCATCCTGGGGTCTGACTCCTCTTTCAGATGCACATTCCCCCAAGGGAGCAACAACCACGGGCTTTGTTTGTCTGCCATGTAGTCATGTACACATGAGGTGCCTAATAAGTGCTGAGCCTGTTGCGGCCTCCTGGGCAAATGAGTGAACTATCCAAGGACCAGACAGCACTTCAGTGTGCTCCCCTCCCTCACCAAAACACAGACTATGCCCAACTTCCTCTCTGCTCCACCTCATCCATCTGTACAGCCACTCTGCATGGCAGCTGCTCTCAGAGTCCATCTCTACTGTCCACATGAGGACAGCAAAGGCTTGGGAGTTAAGAAGGCTGCTCAGGTTACATGAGGATAAGCAGGGAAGCTGGACTGAGATCATGGGATTCTGGATCAGGAAATGGCAGGTGTGGGGCAGCTCATGGCACAGCGAAGTCCTGCCCCACCTGCCCTGAGAGCCCCACTGCTCACCACATCCATCAGTTTCAACTGCTCTGCCACCAGCCAGGGAAGGGAACTCCAAGAAGTCAGGCTTCTCCTCCCTCAGAAGGTTCTTGGTGGTCACGTCCCAGGGGCAGGTGGGTTCTGGGGCTGGATCTGGCTCTGCTGTTATCTCTCATGGTGGAGGGAGGATTCTTCCTGGAGCCAATGGTCCATCTGACTCCTGCTCAGGAGCTGGCACTGGGGCTGGAACTGATGTTGGTGGTGGCTCTGGCCCTGGAGGGACTGATGGAGGTGACACTGGCTCCAGCTTTGGCACAGGTAGTGGAACTAGAGCTGGAGCTGGATCTAGCCGTGGAGGTGGCCCTTGCTCTGGCTCTGGAGCTGGGGGGAGCTCTTGAGATGGTACTGCAGCAGGAGAAAGAAACAGTTTCACTCAAGTAGCTGACTTCCCCTGTGCCTGTCAAAGACAGGAAAGACTCCACTGCCTTGAAGGGAACAAAGCCTCTGAACACTCAGCAAATTTTCTTCCCAGACTGCAGTCACCTCACCTTCCAGCTTTGCCTCAATGGGCCATGGATGCTCCAGCTGGACCTGGAGAAGGTAGGCGTGGCCCTGCAACCCCGAGCCAGGCAAGCTGACATGCAGAGAGGCCAGCTTCGCCCTGAAGCAGGGATAGTGCAGGGGCTCCCAGAAATCCTGCCCTGGGTCCAGGCAGGTTCCCACCAGAGAAGAAATGGCACTGGGGGAAGCAAGTGGGCAACAGAGTCAGAGGCCTGGCCTTTCCCTCCACACTTCTCCCCCAAGGCACCTGGCTTGGTACTGGGCCCCTATGCCTGCCCCTTCCCATCCAAGGGAGAGCCCCACGGCAGCAGTGGTCCCTGTGAGACTATCCTGGCAGTGGCAGGTCTGCTTATACAGCAGGTTGAACACAGATTTTGTCGTGACTCTCTTCTCACTGACACTCTTCTCCCAAAGGGCTGGGACACAGCCCAGCCCAGCCCTTCATGCACTTGTACAACTGGACTGAGCACTGAGACAGATTTATGAGCAGGTTGCTCACACATCTCCTATCTTGGGCCTGGAGGTTGATTTCAGAATAGGTGGATGTGAGGAGGCAGATTATGATGGGTCTGTGGTGGGAATGGGTCTCTTGGGGACAACTCAGCCAAGCCACCCCTCGGATTCCCAGGGGTCCTGACACCCATCCAAGCTCTTTGAGTCCTGTCCTCTTGGATTGGAAGCCACCAGACCTCGGCCTTCCCAAGGAAATCAAAAGATGCATGAGATGTGGGTTCTGAAAGGCCCGCCCCAGACACAGACCCCATCTCTCCCTCCACACCTTGTTCTGTAGAGACAGGAAGCCCTTCTTCGGGACCCAAAGACCTCTCACGTTTTCAGATGGTCCTGCGCTCTGCCCTCCTGGCTGGAATAAGGAAAGATGCCTCTAGATGTAAAGGAGGCTATCAGGGCACCACTTAGGATGTACGATGGAGGACAGGACCTGCGAATGATGTCCAATGTGACTGTCTGACTCTCAGACGACAATTGAGGCCCAGCGATTGTATCTCCTTTATTCACTGAGTTTTACTAAGTGTCTCCAAAAGTCCTGCATGTAGTAGGTGCTTAATCTACATGGTTGCATGAGTGAAGTCCAACCAGAACCGTCCCAGACACCTGAGTGGGACTGGGGCCCCTCTGTTGCCACAGAGATCCCTGATTGGCTACCACAAGGAAAACGACCAGGACCAGCTGGACAGAATCTCCACCTCCTTGACAGGGTGGTTTACATGTGCTTTTCCAAACTCAGAAAGGCCACATCCCAGAAAAGGATGAGGCAGACTACTTTTCGTGACAAAGAGAGAAATATTAATCATGAAAACCACAGCATGTCTACAGCCCTCTCTGCAGATCCAGGCACCAGGTAAGCACCTGCCATTGCTGATCCCATTAGTCCCTACAAGATCACCATGAAATTTATCGCCCCCCCCCACTTTTCAGAAGAGCAAACTGAGGCTCCGAGAGATGTGGGGATTTTCACAAGGTACAAAGCTGGCAGAAGGCAAAGTCACCACTGTGCTGAGGAGGGAGTGGCTACTCACTTAGTAAACAGCTGGTCCAGGACCTGCTGGGATGTGTCTGAGGCTGATTAGTTGACCATGAAAGTGGTGAGGCTGGAGATGTTCCTACTCAGGAAAGTTGGTGCCATGGACTCTGTCAGCTTCTCCATCATGCCGCCTGGAAGGCACGCATCCTGCAGGCCTCATTTAAATTCACAGTAGACTCATGCTCACACTGGGGGAGAGGAGGAGGGACATACAGTCAGTGAAAAAATGGTGAATCACCAGGAGGACTGAGGTGACTTTCTATCCTCCTGTGAAACTTGTGGAGAGGGGTGGAGGTCCAGATTCCTTTGAGAGTGGTACTGTGGGGCACTCTAGTGAGAAAATTTGGGGCAGCGGTTCCCAGCGGAATCTCAGATTTGAGTCTGGATTCTAGTACTGCGTTGATCATCTCAGGGCCCTGGGTGTGAAGACCCCTCTGCACCCACACTCACCTCAGACCAGCCCTGGTCATTGATGGACTGGTGCACCTGTGTCCACTCCAGGGAGATGGCAAACTGGAAAGCATCCACCAGCTCCTTGACCATCTCCTGGGTGCAGCTCTGCAGTGACAGTGCATAGCAGTCAGGCCAAGGGGGATCAGGGGTCTGCTTGGACTTTGCCACAGTGGGAAACCCCAACACAGATCAGGCACAGAGCGGCATCAGCACAGACTCCACCAGGGAAGGAATGCGAGGCACCTTGAGGTCCTGGCATTCACATGCGGATAGAGGAGCTTGGTCCCCAGCACTCACCTTCCTCTCCTGCAGCCAAGATCTTGAGTACGAACATGACACACTGCCTGACTCCCACCATCTAGCTTCCAGCTCCTGCCCTGCCTGGATCCTCATCATCCCCAACTTCCCTAACTCCACCTCCCCCCCACAAACACACAATGAGGGTCAAGGGGTGTGTGGCTGTCCTTTTGGGATCACAGTTCTGGCCTGACCTAGAGTGGCCTGTCCTGGCCTAAACTGTTACCTGATGGTTCCTCCTGCCAAAAGGCCACACACATTCGAGGTGAGGGTTGAGCCAACGTCTAAAGTGACTTAACACGCTCTCATTCTGGGCTTTCCAGGGGCCAGAGCCTCGGAATGTCACGGGACAACAGGAGAACATCCTGCTGTGTCGAGTGTCTCCACTCGAATGAACTGGACAGGAGGCTGTGATTAAAATGTGGGTGCCTAGTAACCAGAGTTCTAAGTTCTGTTGGGGGCTGTCACCAAGGACGTGAGGTCACTTCTTCAAGGTTCTATTACTTGACCCCTTCCTTCAATGAGACCCACCCTAATCCCCCACTAGGCTGTTGGCTGCTCTCCCTCCTTGCCCATGTCATCTCCATCACTGTACACAAATACCCATCCCCACCCTCCCCACAGCTCCTTGGGAGTGGATCCAGGCCCCAGCTTTGAGGAGACAGAGCTGAGGTCAGACCTCTTTTTTCCTACCAGTTATGTGTCCTGGAAAAGCTGCTGTGCCTCTCAAGATCTCCCCAGTCTCCCAAGCTGCACAATGAGGATTGCGTTAAAAACAGCTTCCTAGGGACTTCATCAGGTGTATATGCGATAATACGTACAACACCTGTGGGCTGGTGTCACATGTGTCTAATGCAGACAATTAGAGATGGAGGAAGTAAAAAGAGTAGGACATCACATAGAATACCATTCAGAACTTCTCTGTGTCCCAGATGTGTGATCTTTGGTAAGACGCTGCCACTCTGAGCCTCATTTTCAGGTCTGCGTCCTGAAGGGGTTGAAATTAGAGGAAACTCAGACATTGTGATCCACTGGCATTAAGCCTTCCACGGTCCCGTTTTACTCAGAATCAGTCCCAAGAGCCTCATGTTGGCCTATGTGGTGGCAGCCTCCACAATGTTCCCAATGCTCCTTGCCTCCTGGAGTGCACATCCTTGTGTCACCACTAAGTGGTCAGTATCTGGCTTCTGAACAACAGAACACAGCCAAGGTGATGGGATGTCATTTCCAAGTTTTAATTACAAAAAGTCTGTCACTTCCCACTTACTGACTTACTTGGGTTCCCTACTTACCTCCCTCCTTCTGTTTCCATCTCTCTTTCTCTCTCTCTCTCACTCTTACTATCGCTCTCTATCAAATCACCAGAACTGGGAATGCAAGTGCTGATGTTGTCAGTTGCACTATGTAGAGGCTCCATAGGAGAGAACTGAGGGAGTGTCCAGCCAACAGACAGACAGGAGCTCAGACTCTCGGTCCAAATGGATCCTGACAAAACCCATGTGAGTGATCTTGGGTGGAAATCTTCCCCCATTGGAGCCCTGTGGAGACCACAGCCCCTGCTTCACAGAGACTTTGAGGCAGAGGCACCCAGCTAAGCCATGCTTGATGCTTGGCTCACAGAAACTGTGAGATGTTAAATATTTGTACTTTATAGGTGGCAGGTTTTGGAGTAATGTTGTCACAGAGGAACAGAAAGTAACAGTCTGCCATGTCCCAGGATCCAGCCTGATCACCCTCCTCTCTCCCCTTCTCTCTCTTCTCAGGCTCCCTCCAGCCACACTGGCCACATTTCTGACCTTCTCTGGTCAAACTCGCTTCTTCCTGTGAGTCTCTGCACCAGGGAGCCTTCTCCTTGACACACTAAGTGTTCCCAGACATATGCAGGGGTGCTTACACTTGTCATTCTGGTCACAGTAAAGGTCTGAAATGCCTCAGGGCAGCCTTTCAGAACCTCCTAGCACAGTCTCTACCATCACATATCTCACATCCAGACGAGCATTACATGATTTCCTCCTCCTTCCTCCCATTCAGATAAAATGAGTGCATGAGGAAGGGCTGTCTGCTTTTGCTGAAGCAGAGGCAACTCCTTCTGGTTATACCAGGCACAGGACTGTCTCTTCCAAGCCGAATGTTTCCCACCACGAGTCCATTGTTTAAGGAAACCGTCATTCCCTCTATTTCATGGGTCTGGTTTCCCCAAGAACACAGTGAACCAGCCACTCTCCCTGTGCTGCATCACCATAAACCCACAGCCAGAAGATAAGCACCGGGTTAAAACACCACCAGATCCTGAATTCAGTCACTGCTGAGACCCTCCCATCAATGTTGTCATTCAATTGTGACTTCTGAGGACACCTTTCCCCTGAGACCCACTCCCAGCCTGTCCTCAGCTTCTTATAACAACACTGAGATTCCCTCAGAATCCTCCCAACCTGGGCAAGAAACATTCTGAAATGTTCTCTGTATTAATTTTCAGGGACTAGAGACACTGGTAGATGTAATTTGAGTGTGTATGTGCAGTAGTTTCTATGCAGGTATTCTATTTTTCAGACACAGATAAAATAGTGTGGCTACTCAATGCACCAAGAAAATGGATAACCGATCAAATTTTTTCATGATGTGAAGTCTTTAGAGAGTAAATGTCATGGTTAAGAGCACAGACTATGGAGCTAACTCCTCACGTCCAAATTCCAGTTCAATCCCTTATTAGATATTTGTATTGACTGAGTTCTTTACCTGATTGGTGCCTCAGTTTCTTCAACTGTCAGTTGGCAATAATGATCAGCATACCTATTTTGTAGGTTTATGGAGAGTATTAAAGGAGTTAAAGTTTGAAAAATGCTTGGAACACCTAGTGTATTACGAGTGCTGTACCTATATTTTAGAAATTCTTCTGACACTGCCTGTGAACCCCAGAGGGTGAGCCTGTTGTCTGGATGTACGCAGAAAGCACTCCATGACATACAATGAATAAATGAATGAACAACATTGGCGAATGCATTACCAATGTCACCTATGTCATCCTACAGGCATTCCCAAGCCAAACCACAGGCAGACATTCCTGCTCTGTCCTGCATCACATTCCCTGGAGGAATCACTGGGGCTTCTTGGACCCTGGTAACCGTGCCCACTAAAGGTTCTTTTCTGTCAGCAAACCCCAGTCTTTGTCCAATTGCTGCAGCTCACAGGGACTGCGCTCTGATCCTTGTCTTCACTTGAGGGAGAAGTGCCATCCCCAGAGCTGGGCACACACAGATCCTGAGCCTTGGAGAAAATGATTCCCTGGCCCTGGGGCAGGTAGAAGAGCACACAGACAGAGTGGGATTTGTGGAAAATCCTCCAGGTGTTGTCAGAAGGGATGGAGCCAGGGGATGTGTCAGCAAGGACTGGTCTGGTTGGTGGGCCTTGGTGGTTAAATAGTAGGAGGGGTTGGGAAGTTTCATAGGTTCTGGCATAATACAATCAATATGACGGTCATGAAATCAGAATCAGCCTAATTAAGGCCAAATTAACCCAATGTCAGCTGTTCCCTGACTCTCTAATCCAGTAGTGACTTATAATAAGGGTATTCGTGTTCTATCATCTCCTTTTCATTGATTGGCTAGAGAAACTATTCTTTACATAGCCTGTCTATTTTTACATAGTAAAGAAAAAGTAAGTTTTAAAACAACCCTCCTTGGAAAAGTCTCCCTAACATATTGAATTAATAACAGAAGCCAGGACAGGAAATTCACCACATATCTTGAGCTTTAGTCTCTGGTTTTAGGTCTTCCTAACTGGTAAATTACCTTGACTTCTGCCTTCTTTCTTGAGATTAGTCCACTTAGGACTAAGTAGGAGTGCAAACTCATGTCATGTGAGAAGAGGTGGGACTCTAGGAAGAGGTTTTTTTCATTCTGTCAGTGTGTCTGTGTGTCTGTGTGTGTGTATGACAGTTTTTGCTGCATCTTGCAGTGTGGGTCAGTGTAGACTCATATTCTAGGGAAAAAATGTCCCTAACCACTGTCTCTGGACTTTATTTTCACTGATGGCTTCCACGGCACTGTCCAATAGTAACATTAAGCACTCTATATTATTGAATTTAATTTTTTTCTTAATAGCCACATTTTAAAAAATGAAAACAAACAAGTGAAACTAATTTTAATAGTATATTTTCACCCACTATAACCAAGATATCATCAATGTGGGTGCACTCTACACAAAACTTCATAATGAAAGAGTTTACATTTTTTTCCTGGGTTTAATAAATCCAGTGTGTACTTCCCACTTACAGCACAATCTCCATTTGGAAGTTGAGTTTTTTCAGACATATTCTCTGTACTGAGATTTAATGTTCTCAGTTGTCAAATAACAGTCACTAGGAGTGGAGTGGATGATAATTCACTACTGAAGTAAGCTCTAATGGAGCTATGAACACCAACTGGTCAATGAGCTAATCAAATGAATAGTCATATAGTACAGAAGAATGGTATGATTTGGGATTTAGAAAAGGACTGGGGACAGTGTGTCCTGACAGGGAGCACCAGGGATTTTGTTGTTGAGAGTGACAAGGACAAAAAGAGAATAAAGTCATACTGATAAGTGTCTAACAACATGGGGGAGAAGAAAAGACATGCAGTAGTCCTGAGTTTTGACCTCAAGCTTTCTGTTCTTGACCCAAATCTCGTTGATGATGTCCCCGGACACAGGTCAGATTAATCCCCACAGGGAGAGAGGGAGGGTAGAAGTACAAGGCATCTGACATAATTGTCCTGGGAAGACAGGCTTTGTTTATCACTCTGATCCACATTCACAATTTATTTTTATAGGGTAAGAGGAAAAGAAGTATGATGATCAAATCATCACAGAGGAAGCAACATGATTGTGGAAACCAATCCAACCAAAAGCCTGGTTTGAGCATCTCCATCCCTTTGAGGATGTCCAGTTACATATTCAAGAGGCCAGTTACTAGAATCTCATCCTATCCTAGCAATCAGGTCAGATGCCATCAAAGGGAGGCAAACTTGGAGCAGCCCGAACAACTGTGCTGGCAGAAGAGACTGCAAGTTTTACAGGTCTGCAGAGTGCAGGAGAACTGTTAAGTCCTTTGGACCTTGCCAAAGCCCTGCTGAATCTTGCACCTAGTTGCACAGGTGCATCACTGCCAGGTGTGCTCGCAGGTGGTCTGAATTCCAGTACCATGCCCACCGCTGCCTGGACTTCAGATTCAGCAGAGACGATCCCAGGAGCTGCTCTGTACGTCCCACAGCTCCTTTGCAAACAACTTCTGGTGACTGAGGAGGATATCAGGAAACAGGAAGAGAAACTGAAGACAGCAAGAGAGAGACTGGTGATAGCACTCATGCAGACAGACTTGCTAGTGAGACAGGGAGAGTGAGTGGCCAAGAAAGACATCCCGACAAACACGATGAAGAAAAGACAAACGGTGCAGATGACATGGAGCTCACACTACATTAATGCCTATGCAGGGGTCCTGATGTCTTCTTGCTTTGAGCTCTTGAAACTTTAATATGTACCAATAGTTTTCTTTTCTTTGATTCCTTTGCATGACAGAGAATATACAGACAGTGATCCTCCTGAGGTGAGAGATTGAGTTTCAGGTGAGAAGAGAAAGGAGATCTTTCTTTCTCATTTTGTTCTCTCATTTTCCTTTCCTGAGTGTTATGTATTTGTATTTTAAGATCAACAGAGAGTTATCACAGTCAGGGGATTCTTCCGAGTTTTGCCCTCAAAGTCACAGAGAAAACATACCTAGTCCAAATGCATTGTCCTTTTTGTGTAACATTCCAATAGATTCCAACATAATATTTCACTAAAGAGCTGTTATATCTGTCTTCTCAAAAAAGACACCTACTTCTGGGTCTCTATTTTTCTGGTATTTGTTGCATGTTGAATCACAGCCGAACATAATGAAATACTGGATTGTCCCTTTTTTTAGATTTATACGTGTTGCAAACTTCATTCATGAAAATTGATATGCCATTGCGGTATCATGCTGTCAGGAGAATGACTGTTTTCAGCATCACAAGTCTCACAACAAGCCAGTGTGTTGGGATTTGTCTATTTGCCTGATCGAGTATGTTGCACTCTTCAAATCCTCTTTATATTACTTACTTTTGTCCCACAGATTTATCAGTTTCTGGGAGCAATGTGTTAAACAATAACAGAGTATCTTAGTGTTTATATCTTCCCTAAAAAATGAGTTATTTTTTAGCTAAGTCTTCTCTCCTCTATTCTTCCATGTGGTAATCATCTGGAATTTTGATTCTAATGTATTTTTAATGTCTTGTTTTAAAACTAATACTAAATTAGACAGACTGTTTTTTCCTTTCCTCGTGACTCCTGTTATGTTTTCCTGGGCTCACTTTTCTTCTTCCTGATGTACATTCTTTACCGCTTCTTTCACTGAGGGCCTGTGGGAGGTCAACTTTGAGTCTGTTTGTAGGTCAGATAACGTCTTACTTTCTTTGACACATATTTTGAACAGGTGTTTATTTAAGCTTTGTAGTAATTATTTTCCTTCTTTGTCAAGTTATTTAATATATCTTAGCCTTAATATCTTTAGCTTAAAATGGGAATAAAACCCGAAAAATAGTGACTGTAACTGAGATAATACATGCAGAGCTTGCCAGTCATGTTGCTTACCAGAAATTAGTCAATAATGATAACTATTATTAATCATTATAATGATATTATTATAATAATGCAATATATAATAATATATTGATGTATAATAATAATTAAACATTAATTTATAATTATAATGTACAGTGTATAACGTATAATGTATGTAATGATTAATAATATTATTAATTATTATAATCTTCAAGTGTGCATTCTCAGAGAATCACTGCTTAAGATTGAGAATGTGAAGCTCACACACAAAAAGTATGAGAGAGTGGCATGACTGTGAATTTAATTCTCAGCCCCTCGGTAACTTCAGCTGTGGTCGTCTGCACAGTGTGTACAGATAATGTAATCTGTTCCCACAGACCCACGGCAGAACAGCGCAGCCTGCCTCATGCCTGGGATGCTCTAGACTGCTCATTGGGGAGTCTCTGCTGTGAAGCTAATTGGACTCTGTACATAGAAAGATGAAAAATGACTCTTTCTGTTCCCTCAGATTTCTCCCCCCGAGTTTTATTCACTTTTACATCCAGAGCAGATACTCTCTTCCCAGAGCCTTGGTGTTACTCTGGGATTCAGGCTTCCCAGACACCTAGTCATTTCAGCTCCCAAGGCCCAAGGTGACTGCAGAGTCATGTCTCACCCACTCCTCCCAACTTGGCCTGTTTCCCATCATGGAGGACCCATGAGTGGGGAGAGGAGCCATCGAGGGAGATTGATCTGGAAGTCTTGGTGAATCTGAGCTTCAGAGAAAGAAGCAGAAAAAGGGAACCTGAGACTGCCAATTCTTCAGTGGGGGAGGAATATGGAGGAACTGAGAGGGGTGTGATGGCTGCATAGAGTCAAGGGGAGGGATGTTTCAAAGTTTCCTAAGAAGGGAAACCTTGTACTGAAGTGGGGATTCGATTTTACACGATGGCAATATCTGTGCTGGTTTCACCAATTCTGGTGTCCCTGAGGGATGGACTGGTGTGACACCACAAGACAGAAATTGTAGTCATTTTCAGGACTTAAGGAAGGTGAAATCTTTCAGCATAGTCCCCTGTAAGCCAGTTAGGGGCCAAGTCTAGAAAGGCTCGGAGCCTGTGTCCGTCCAATGTAGGTTCGTTGTGTTCCAGCCAAGTTCCTCTGGACACCAGCTGGGAAAACAGGACATCAGACCTAGTCACATCTAGTCATCGCAGCTCCCGCAGGTCGCCATGAGGCAGGTAATAGCACAGGCGTCGTCACTGGACCTCATAGTTGTCCTCCTTCTTCCGCTGACAGACAGTGATTTGTGAGGTGAGGAGAGCGCATCAGAATGGTCCAGTCAGCTGCCCAGTATGGGAGACTCCAGGGGAAGGAGATGCCAAAGCCACAGAGACCCGATGCCTCCTATGTCTCCCTCTTCCTTTTTTCCACTTAATTTTCACCCTCAGTCCTCTTTTCCTCCCCTTTTCTCTCTTTTGGCTCTCTCTTCCTCTCTTTCCCCTACATGTTCTAGCATAATTGAGGTATTAACGACATACAGTATACTGCATACATTTAAAGTGAACAATTTGATACATTTTGAATATGACTTATTGAACCATCACCACAATCAAGAAAAGGAACACCCATCCATCCCAAATTTCCTCATGCTCATTTTAATTCCTCCTTCCCTGCCGTTTGCAAACACATTCACATTCCCAGGCAACCAGTGATCCGGTATATGTCCCTATAGATTTTCCTGTATTTTCCAAGAATTTTTATAAATGGGATCATATACTATGTACTCATTTTTTACTGGCTTCTTTCACTCAGCATAATTATTCTGAGATTTATGCTTGTCATTGCATGTACTATGAATTCATTCCTATCCCCAACCCTTCCGTGGCAGCACTGTACACACGCCCGAGTGCTTCCCAGGTTGGCGTGAGAGCCAATAGTACTGCTGCATCCGCAAAAGTAGGAATGCATCTTGGTGCAACTCTGGGAGGGGTTGGCTGCAGCCCTGGACCTGCACATGAATGCTTTCCTGGATCATTGGAAAGCCCACTGTGACACTGCAGTCCCAATGATTGGGGAATGCTCAGAACCCATGAAGAAACCCCAGACGCCAAGCACAGAGGCTGGCATGAGCATAAGAAAAGGCAGCAGCAGATATACGCGCACATGCAAATGCTTTCCGAGATGGTACAAATACCCATAGTAGTGCTGCAGTCTCACAAATGAGTACGTGTCTCTGTGTAGCGGCAGCTCTGAGCCCATTGTGAATGCTTTCCCAGCGGGTGGTAACAGCCACTGTACCCACACAACTTCCAGCATATGGGGTGGGATCAGAGACACAGCTCATGCTTCCCCCACAGCAGTAGCAGGTGGAGTCTGTGACCTGATACTACCACAAACACACAGGCAAAAGATTAGTTCTTCAAACACCATAAGAAACTACACTAACAATTCAGAGCAGAAGGATATGACAAATCTCCAGAAATGAACCTTGAAGTCACAGAAATTTACAATCTAAATGACAGAAAATTCAAAATAACTGTCAAAAGAAACTCACCAAGTTACAAGAATGTTCAGACAGTTCGATGAACTCAGGAATAAAATTAATGAGGAAAATGAATACTTCATTAAAGAAACTGAAACTATTAAAAAAAAACAAGCAGAAATTCTGGATGTGAAGAATAAAATTAATGAGATAAAAAAGAATCTAGAATCCTTAAAAAATAGAGCTGATATTGTGGATGAAAGAATTAGTGATTTAGAGGATAGAAATATAGAAATGCTTCCAGTGGACGAGGAGAGAGCACTCAGATTTTTAAAAAATAAAGGAATTCTTGGAGAAATATATGACCCAATAATAAAAGCAACATAAGAATTACACGTATTTCAGAGGGAGAAAAGAGAGAGAAAGGAGCAGAGAGCTTGTTCAAAGAAATAATAGCTGAGAACTTCCCAAACCTGGGGAAGAACCGGACCTACAAGTACATGAAGCCAAGAGAACGCCTAATTACATCAATGCTATAAGACCTTCTCCAAGGTATATAATAGTAAAATTGGCAAAAGCCAATGACAAAGAAAAAATATTAAGGGAAGCAAGATAGAAGAAACTAACCTACATAGGAACCCCTATCATGCTTTCAGCATATTTCTTGGCAGAAACTTTACAGGCAAGGATAGAATGGAATGATATATTAAAAACACTGAAAGACAAAAACTTTCAGCCAAGAATACTGTATCCAGTGAAATGATCTTTATGATACAATGTAGAAATAGAAGTTTTCCCAGATAAACAAAGGCTGAGGGATTTCATTGCCACTAGATTTCCCATACAAGCAATGATCAAGAATGCCCTCATACCTGAAACAAAAAGAAGGAAAATGTCTACAAATCTTTGACCAGAGTGATAAATAGACAGACAAAATCAGAAAGCTACAGCTCTGTTTCACAACAGGGTAGCAAATACTTAATTATAACTTAAAAGAAGAAGGGAAGGAAAGCATCAAAAGTAACTATAAACACTTCAACTTAGTCTCAAATGCACAACTCGAAAATGAATAACTTGTGACAACAATAACTCAGAAGGAGAAGAAGAAAGAGATGGAACCTGCTTAGACTAATGGAGATAAGAGGCTATCAGAAGATGGACTATCTCATCTATGAGATCTTCATACAAACCTCACAATAACCAGCAAACAAAAAATCAGAGCAGAGCCATAGATCATAAAAAAGAGAAAACCTCCACAGAAAACCCCCAAAATGAAATGGTAGTCAGAAACACAAAGGAAGAGAAACAATGGAAATATAGATTAGGTGGGATTAAGTCATCTTTTACCAGTAATCAATCTAAATGTAAATCGATTGAATTCTCCAAATCAACAGACACAGAGTGGTGGTGTGGATTAGAAAACAAGACCCAACAATATGCAGCCTCCAGGAAACACATCTCAGCTCTAAAAACAAACAGGCTTAGAATGAAGGGATGGGAGACAATACTCCAAGCCAATGGCAAATAAAAGAAAGTAGGTGTTGCCATACTTATATCAGACAAAGCAGACTTCAAGATAAAAAAGACTATGAGAGACAAAGAGGGGCAGTATATAATGACAAAGGGGACTTTCCACCAAGAGGACATAACTCTTATAAAGATGTATGCACCTAACACAGCAGCACAAAAGAATATAAAACAACTATTAAGAGACCTAAAGGGAGAAATTAACAGCAACACAATAATAGCAGGGGACCTGAACACCCCACTTACATCCATGGATAGATCATGCAGAGAAAGGCAACAATAGTGGAATTAAATGAAACATATGAACAGATGATCTTAATCGATATAGAGAGAGCATACCCTCGCAAAACAGCAGAATACACATTCTTCTTAAGTGCACATGGAACATTCTCAACGATAGACCATATGATGTGAAAAAAGGCAAGCCTGAATAAATTCAAGATTGAAATCATATCAAGCTTCTTTTCTGACCACAATGCTATGACACTAGAAATCAACTACAAGAAAAAAGATGGGGAAGGCACAAATATGTGGATACTAAAGAACACACGACTGAAGAAACATTGGATCAATGAACAAATGAAAGGAGAAATCAAAAAATACCTTAAGACAAATGAAAATGAAAAGACAACAAAACAACTCTTATGGGATGCAGCAAAAGCAGTTCTAAGAAGGAAATTCATAGCAATACAAGCGCACCTCAACAAACAAGAAAAATCCCAAATAAGTAACCTTAAACTACACCTAATAGAACCAGAAAATGAAGAACAAATGAAGCCCAAAGTCAGCAGAATGAGGGAAATAATAAAAATTAGAGCAGAAATAAATGAAATAGAGACTAAAAAAAACATTAGAAAGGATCAATGAAACAAAGAGCTGGTTTTTTGAGAAGACTGAAACAAAATTGACAGACCCTTAGCAAGACTTACTAAGAAAAAAGAGAGAAGGCTTAAAGACATAAAATTAGAATTGAAAGAGGAGAAATTACAACAGATACCACAGAAATCCAAAGGACAGTAAGAGAATACACTGAACAATTTACATGCCACCAAATTGGATAAACTAAAAGAAATAGATAAATTCATACAACCTCCCAAAGCTGATTCAAGAAGAAATAGAATAAATGAACAGACCAATAACAAGTAAAGACATCGAAATTGTCATCAAAAAACTCCCAAAAAATAAAAGTCTTGGACCAGATGGCTTTTATGGAGAATTCTACACAATATTCAAACAAGATTTAATACCTATGCTTCTCAAACTATTCGAAACAGTTGAAGAAGATGGAACACTTCTTAATTCATTCTATGAGGCCAACATCACCCTGACAGCAAAAGCAGGCAAGGATAGCACAAAGAAGGAATATTATAGGCCAATATCACTGATGAACACAGATGCAAAAATGCTCAGCTATATATCAGCAAATCGAACACAGCAATATATTAAAAGGATCATATAAGATGATCAAGTGGAATTTATACCAGGGATGTAGGGATGGTTCAACATTCGCAAATCAATGTGCTACACTACATTAATAAAATGAGGAATAAAAATCACATGATCCTCTCCACCGATGCAGAGAAAGTATTTGACAAGATCCAACATCCATTTATGATAAAAACTCTCAATAAAATGGGTATAGAAGGAAAGTACCTCAACACAAAAAAGGTTTTATATCACAAACCCACAGCCAACATCATACTTAATGGTGAAAAACTTAAAGCCATTCCTCTGAGAACAGGAAGAAGACAAAGGTGCCCACTCTCGCCACTCCCATTCAACATAGTACTGAAGGATTTGGCCAGAGCAATTAGGCTGGAAAAATAAAAAAAAGGAATCCAAATTGTAAAGGAAGAAAGGAATCTCTTGCTGTTTGCAGATGACATGATTGTAAATATAGAAATCACTAAAGAATCCATCAGAAAACTATTAGAAATAATCAACAATTACAGCAAAGTTGCAGCGTGCAAAATCAACTTACCCCAATCAGTTGAATTTCTATACTCTAATAATGAACTAACAGAAAGAGAACTCAAGAATACAATCTCATTTACAATTGCAACAAAAAGAAAAATGTTTGTAGGGATAAATTTAACCAAAGAGGTTAAAGACCTATACACTGAAAACTATAAGACATTATTGAAAGAAATCAATGATGATCTGAAGTAATGGGAAGATATTCCATGCACATGGATTGGAAGAATAAACACAGTTAAAATGTCCATATTACCTAAAGTAATCTACAGATCCAATGTGATCCCTATCAAAATCTCAATGACATTCTTCATAGAAATAGAACACAGAATTTTAAAATATATATGGAATAACAAGAGGCCTCCAATAGCCAAAGCAATCCTGAGAAGAAAGAACAAAGCTGGAGGCATCACAATCCTAACTTGAAAATATATTACATAGCTATAGTAATCAAAATGGCATGGTACTGGCTCAAAAGCAGACTCATAGATGAATGGAACAGAACTGAAAGTCCAGACAGAAAACCACACATCTATAGCCAGTTAATCTCTCGCAAAGGAGCCAAGATCATACAATGGAGAAAAGAAAGTCTCTTCAATAAATGCTGTTGGGAAAATGGGAAAGACACATGCAAAAGAATGAAAGTAGATCATTATCTTCCACCATACACAAAAATTAACTCGAAATGGATAAAAAACTTGAAAATAACACTTGAAACCATAAAACTCCTAGAAGAAAATATACGCAGTACAGTCTTTGACATCGGTCTTTGCTGCACCCTTCCCAATACCATGTATACTCAGGTAAGGGAAAGAAAAGAAAAAATATACAAATGGGACTACATGAGACTAAAAGCCTTCTGCAAGGCAAAGGAAATGATGAACAAAATGAAAAGCCAGTGTCGGCCTCGTGGCTTAGTGGTTAAGTGCACACGAACCGCTACTGGCGGCCCAGGTTTGGATCCCAGACACGCACAGATGCACCGCTTGTTCGGCCATGATGAGGCCGTGTCCCCCATACAGCAACTAGAAGGATGTGCAACTATGACATACAACTATCAACTGGGACTTTGGGGGAAAAAAAAAAAGAGGACGATTGGCAATAGATGTTAGCTCAGAGCCGGTCTTCCTCAGAAAAAAAGAGGAGGATTAGCTCGGATGTTAGTTCAGGGCTGATCTTCCTCACAAGGAAAAAAAAAAATCACGAAAAGACAACCCACCAACTGGGAGAAAATATTTGCAAATCATATATCTGACAAGGGGTTAATCTCCAAAATATATAAACAACTCATACAACCCAACAACAAAAAAAAACAGACAATCCAATCTAAAAATGGGCTGAGGATATGAACAGACATTTTTCCAAAGAAGATATATGGAAGGCCATCAGACACATGAAAAGATGTATAACATCATTAATTATTAGGGATAGTCAAGTCAAAACTACAATGAGAGTTCACCTTACACCTGTCAGAATGGCCATAATTTCCAAGACAAAAAATAACAAATGTTGGAGAGGATAAGGAGAAAAGCGCACCCTCACACACTGCTGGTGGGAGTGCAAACTGGTGCAGCCACCAGGGAAAACAGTATGGAGATTTCTCAAAAAAACAAAAATAGAAATACCATACCTTCCAGCTATCCCTCTACTGGGTATTTATCCGAAGAAATTGAAATCAACAATTCAAAGAGATTTATGCACCCCTGCGTTCACTGCAGCATTATTCACAATAGCCAAGACATGGAAGTAACCCAAGTGCCCTGCTACAGATGAACAGATAAAGAAGATGTGGTATGTATTATATACAATGGAACACTACTCAGCCAGAAAAAAAAGATTGTCCTGTTTACAACAACCTGGATGGACCTTCAGGGTATGATGTTAAATGAAATAAGCCAGACAAAGACAAATATGCATGATTTCACTCATATGTAGAAGATAACCATACACAAGAATAAAGAGAACAGATTAGTGCTTTCCAGAGGGGAAGGGGGCTGGGTGTTGAGTGAAAGAGTTAAATGGCCACATATGCATGGTGATGGATAAAAGTTAGACTACTGGTGCTGAGCACGATGCAGTCTATACAGAAAGTCACAAATAATAATGAACACCTGAAATTACACAATGTTAAAACCCTTTATAATTTCAATAAAATAATTAAAAAAGAAAAAATAATTCATTCTATTTTATGGTTGAATAGTATTCCAAGATGGGGAAATACCACACTTTGCATATCCGTTCACCAGTAGATGGACATTTGTGTTGTTTTCCGTTTTTGTCTGCTATAAATAGGTTGTTATCAACACGTGTGTATAAGTCTGTGTATAGACATATGGGTTTATTTCCCTTGGATGGATTCCTAGGAGAGGAATGGCTGGGCAGACGTATGTAATTATTAAAGACACATTCAAGCTATTTTTCACCAGCACTCGATGAGAGTTTCAGTGACTTGACATCTTCAACAACACTTGCTATAGTCAGTCTTTTTAATTATAGCCATTCTCAAGTGTGGTGGAATCTTATGATGACTGTCACTTGCATTTCCCCAATAACGCATGTTGTGAAGGAGAAAGCAAGACACGCACAGACTGGGAGAAAACATCTGCAAAACATATCCCTAGAAAAGGACGTGTATTTATAATATATAAAGAGCTCTTGCAACCCAATAGTAAGAAGACAAGCAGCACGTCATGTCTTACCAGGAGACAGCAGATCAGGCCTGTATAAGCACCAGGAGTCCCGCCAAGAAGATGAGGATGAGGGCCCAGAAAAGGAGGTCTGGGGAGACAAGTGGTGGGGTGAACCACCTCCTGTCATCGCCCCAGGACTCCTGCTGACCCCACTGTGCCTCAACCATCCTTGACAAGCTTTGGCCAACTTTCCTCATCATCCAAAAACCTGTCCACCTGGTTCTCTTCGATGAGGCACAGCACCAAGATACTCGCCTCCTACCCTGGGCTGGGGCTTCCTGTAGGCTTACCAGGCTTCACAATCAAGGTGTCATCTCTGTTGGGAGTATATTCTGGAATTGAATAAAATGGAGAATGCATGTCAGTGTGTTTCACTCTTTTTAATATAACTTTTTAGACACACAGAAAAATAAAGGGAACAGTCTCATAAACATCCATCATCTAGATTTACCAATGTATATTCCCTCCAATTAAAACAATATTTCATCAATGTATAAATTATTAACACTTGCCACACTTGATTCATCCCATGTATTCAATGAAATATTAAAGTCAAGTAGACATCATGATGTTTCACCCCATTTTAGTTCCATCTCTAAAAAGTGAGCACACCTTGCTCCAAAATCCAAGGCCATTATCACAGAACAAAAACGTAATTAATTAAACCATATTCATACCTCTGGGCACAGATGAGTTAATTTGAATGGACTTTCTTACGACAGCCATGGGGAGAATGGGTCATCACAGTTGGCAAGCCTATGGGATCTCTCTAAATTTGTAAATTCACACTGAAAGGTGTTCTTCCGTGCCTAGGAACACATCGTCCCCTTCTCCTTTATCTATTTGCTTAATATTCATTTTCTAGGATTAATCTACAATGTAATTTCCTGCAGGAAGTCTTTTCTGATTTCTGCCAGCAAGTATGAGTTTGTTCACATCAAATAATTGATAAGTTTCAATTCTCTATTCTTGCTCTTGCCAACTACAACATAAACTCCAGGAGGGTAAGACACACAGCATCCAGTGGGCATGGGGGGAGGGGTGCAGGTCTCCCTACGTGTACCTCTATCCAGACAACCACTTAGAGGTGTGCTGTCTCATATGCAGCAGCAACAAGTCTCTTTTTGAATTAAAATTAATTTTAGTTAAATAAAATAAAAATTCTAGTACACCAGTAACATTAAAAATTAGTAACAATAAAGACGAGTCACAATATCATCCTTTGAGCACTCAACAGTCACATGTGGCTATGCACTGGACAGCACAGATATAGAACATTCCACCACTGCAGAAAGTTCTAGAGCATTGGTGCTCATCTAGAGTGGGACTTGGCAAACTATAGCCTGTGGATCAGGAAACACATCCACCCCCAAACCTGCAAGTCTGATTCACACAGAGCTGGAGCCCCTCACTGACCATCTGGCCCAGTGGCGTTCAGTGCAGAGATAAGGAAACTAATGTCCAGAGAGGGGCGGTGACTAGTTTGAGGTCACAGAGCTGTCTAGGATAAGGTGAGGGCCACCTATATTACACTGGTGTCCTTTTCTCTCTCTCAATGGTGGGGAAAGACTGGGGGACTGTGCCACCACCTGCCAGTCTGAGAAAGTTCAATGCTCTCTCAGCCCCAGGTATCCAGAGTCCCCAGAAAGGCCTCACTTCCTTTCCCAATGACCAGGGAGCCTTACCATCCCCAAGGACACTCTTCCTGTCCAGGGTCAAGTTCTGCAGCTGGGTACCATTCTGGGTCAGCCACAGGAATCCCTCATAGATGGCAACTCTGTCCAGTCTCTGTGCCAAGGTGGCAAGGTACACAGGGAGTCCACTCCAGTGTAGTTACTGTGGGGGACAGACCTGGAAGGGCACAAAGGATGAACAAGGGTGTCTGGAATTCTATCCTGATTTTAGATACCCTGCTTCTGAGTCCTGTCCCAAAAGAACTTTCTGCAGTAATGTAAACCTTTTTCTGCACTCCCAAATACACTCATTATTAGCCCCATGTTGGTATCGAGCACTTAAAATGTGGCTAGTGTGTGTGAGTGAGGAACTGAATTTCTCATGTAATTTAATTTCAAGTACGTAATATATAAGTAAATAACCACAGGGAGAACATTTTTGAAACTTTGGAGTAAGGACTTTTGAAAATGCATAAAAACAATGAGAACACTGGTAAAAATGGTCAAAATCAACTTTTCAGAAGCCTAGAAATTAATCAAAGGCTTGTAAGAATCTGAGGAGGGTTTAGTGAAGACACACGGTGGAATCTTGATAAAGGTTGCAAATTTTGTGGCACTATAACATTCACTATTCCCATCCTGCTCTCACAATATCCTCCATAACTTTGAAAACCATCAGTCTTAGAACCATGGTAGCTGAGACAACCAGCAGCCAAGCAGCCATAATGGGTTTAGAGCTCTGAAAAGACCCATCCCCATCAAACTGTCACTAGCTGACCTGCCTGGCAGCTCCCTGAAAAAGCCCCATGTTCAGGGCTTGTCCTTACTTGACTCAGAGCTTGCCCAGGGTGGAATGTAGGTCCCCAAGGCACTTGGTAAAAACAATCAGCACTAATTGTTTTCTATTGTAGTGGCCTGAGAGAGTGAGTCCAGCTGAGGCAGGTAAGATGTGAGCCAAAAACTTAGAGGAAAAATTGGAGGAATGAGATGTCCACAGGGGGCTTTGAAAACTGCAGTGTATTTGTGGGCATCTAGAAGGCCACAAAGGCTCAGGGATATGGCAGGCCCAGGACAGACTTGAGAACATCTTAATCTCTCACCTCTAGTTGAAGGGTTGGCTTAATATCTGAAAACTTGATTATGTAATACACCATATTAATAGAATAAGGGCCAATACCACGTATTTTCAACCATATATACAGAAAAGAATTTCACAAAATGCAATGCCCTTCATGCCTAAAAAAGAAAACACTCAACAAATTAGGAATAGAAAAAAACTTTCTCAACTTATAAATAGCATCGATGAAAAACCCAAGGCTAACACCATATTCAATGTGAAAGACTGAAAATTTCCCCCTAAGACAGGGACAAGACAATGATGTCTTCCTTCATCTCATATGTTAATAACAGGTACTACAGGTTCTAATGAGGGCAATTAGGCAAGAAAAAGGAATAAAAGAAACCCAGATTGGAAGGGAAGAGGTGAAACTATTAGTTTTGCAGAGGAGAAGACATTGTATATACAAAAACGTAAAAAATACAACCCCCCCCACACACAATATGTGAATCGTATCCCAACGGTTTATAAAAATTTTAAATTGCCCCATGTGGCTAGTGGCTTCACTATTGGAGAGCACAGTTAGACTGCTGATATTTGTTGAAAGTCTCCAGAAGAGGAGGAGGAGGAGGAGGCTGGAGGTTGGTGGCCTCAAATGTTAATGCTTTTCTCAACCCCCGAAAACCTATGGATGGAGATAGTAGGATTCGCTGACAGGGATGTGGGGCAGAAGGGGCACCATGTAAGTGACTTCCAGATCAAGGATGTGTCACGGGAGCTCAGAGCCATCAGCCGTCAGCTCAACCAATGCTTCCAATCTCCTTAACCTACATCAAGTCAGTGACCAGGCAGGAGTGGAATATGTCTCACAGCTGGCTGCCTCTGTAGAGCTTGGTGACCTAGAACAAACGGGAGGGAGAGTGGGTGAGATGGATGTCTCCTGTGGACGCAGGGGGCCACTGGAGCCAGTGAAAGATCACAGACCTTGGAGCAAGGGAGACCTGACTTCAAATCCTGGCTCTGCCCCTAACACATTGTGTGACCTTAGGCAAAATACTCCCCTTTCTGAGCTTCAGTTTACCCACGTGAGAAATGGGGAAGGCAGCTAGGACATCACCTCTGGAAAATGAGAGAACCCAGACAAGCAGGGAAAGTGAAGAATTGAAACAATAATGTAACAGATGTAAGTTAGGCAGAGGAATGAGGGTGCTCTCAGGGCAAGGATAGACGGGAGAGGGGAGACCCCACCTGGTCCTGGGTGTCTCCCTGCAGGGCGGTGTACTCCGAGGATGTGAGCTCTGGGTTGCTGAGCTTCCAGCTGATGCTGCGGAAATGTAACTGGTGCTCTCTCTGCATGCATAAACTCCAGGGTGCAGAGCCTGGAGCCACTGAGAGGAAGAGCAGACAGGTGGAGACTCTCAGCTCCCAGCACAGAGGCATGGTGGCCCACGGGGTCAGGGTGGTGGGTGCAGACAACGTCCACACTGGTGGCTGCCCCATCCTTCTCAGGCCTGGGGAGAGAGGGACGTGGGGAATCTAGAGAGAGGTCCTGAAACCTCTGGGGTTTGGGCCAGAACAGGAAGGAGGAAATGGGATGTGAGTGAGGAAACTGAGAGAGGGGTGGTCACAAAAGTGGTCATTAGGGGCAAGTGCTCAAGGGAGGGCCTTACCTGAGGGAGACCAGTCTGACACTCAAGGAAAAGGGGCCCAGGCTTCTCTTCTTAAACAAGGATCCAGCTGGGGAGGAAGGAGGAGGAGGATGAGCAGGAGGGACAGGGGTTGGGGGAGGGGCTGGGTGGGATTTAACCCACCAGGAGTTGCTGGGACCAGGGTCTCACCAGGCTCTGCAAGACCCTCTCAGTGGAGTTGAACGTGGCTGAGCTGTTGATCCTGTCTGAATACCAGAAGGTGGAGAT
The DNA here is from genome assembly GCF_020826845.1 of Diceros bicornis minor. Lineage (NCBI taxonomy): Eukaryota > Metazoa > Chordata > Mammalia > Perissodactyla > Rhinocerotidae > Diceros > Diceros bicornis. Next base: position 2,224,204 of record NW_026690902.1, on the reverse strand, counting down.
GGTGACATTGACTGTGAGGGTCTTCAGGTTGTGCCCCAAAGCTGCAAGACGAGAGGGAGAGCGATGGCCATCACTGAGAGCTGGCCTGAGACCACACCAGAGTCCTGCATTCATTATCATCTGTCGTCTTCTCTCACAGTGGCACCACCACCCACCCGTGTGGTCACCCAAGTCAGAACCAGTATATCTGCTCAGCTCCTCCTCGCTCCCTGTAACACCCATTCACCTTGCACACTCGTCCTCAGATACACTCCATCCCTGTCCCAACTCAAGTCTTAACTTCCTTCACCCAGACCAATACCCCAGCAGGCACACTGGATGCTCTGTCTAAAGGATGTTCTACATGGACTACTAGAAGAATCTTTCTGAAATGAATACCTCACTAGGGCGACCACTGTTCTAGTACCACCCATGGCTCCCTATGGCCTTCAGTGTTTAGTTCAACCTTCTTTACCTGGCACTCAAGGCTCTACTCAATCTGGCTCCTGCTGACCTTTCAGCCTCATTTCATCCATTTACTGCGAGTTAAACTTCATGCTTCATGCAACCCAAATTCGTTTCAATTCTCCCCATATGGCATGTTGTTTCTGGCTGGAGTCTTTGCTCATGGATTCCCCTCTGCCAGGAAAACTCTTCATCCTCTATTTGCCGGGGTCCGTCCTACTCATTCTTAAAGACTCCATTCAGGTGAACCTTTCACTAGCAAGCTCTTCCCCTCCAAATTATGCCAGGTGCCACTCCCCGAATCCTCCCACATTGTGTTATAATGGTGTGTTAATTCACAAGACTAGGGGCTCTCTGAGGCCTGGCCTTAGACTGAATAGTTGGTATAATATTTGTGATCAGCATGATTGTCCTAAAACCAGAATTTCACAACCTGGCTTCCCAGCTCCTGGATCACAACTGGCTGGTAGGGGCTGGAGAGCTTCTCTTGCGAAGGAAAAGGCACCCCCAGATACCTGTGGTGGCTTCTGGTGGCACAGGTGATGATCAAGTATGCAGGGATGTGGTGGCCGGCTAGGGAGCTGTAGAGAGGGCTGTCATCAGGGAGGGACAGAGTGGGAGGAGCTCCCAGGCTCACCTGGGCTCCAGCAGTGGCTGTCCCAGGACCACCATTCACAGATGAAGCATAAATGAGAGTGAGGGGACGAGTCACTGTGTGAGTAGAGGGATGAGCAAGCCTGTGGATGAGAGAGTGAGATGGGTGAATAAGAGAGACTGAACACAGAGGAAAGAGAGATGGACGGACAGAAAACTGGACAGACGGATGGAATACCTGGAAAAGGAGGACCAAGGGCGGGGATTCAGGAGAATAAAAGTGAAAACCGTGTGGGGTCAGAATGTGGTGGAGAACATGTCTGTGTCTAAGGCTTTCTCACCCTGTGCTGGGACTCTCCACCAGAACCCAAGAGAGAGAGAAGGGATGAGTTAGGACCCTTCCAGGTCCTTCCCTCACCAAGGACAGTGGGTGAAGGAGAACAAGTGCTACCCAACCCCAAATGCGATGGGACCCAGGACATCAGGGCCAGGAATACTCACTGTTGGTAGTCGGGGCTGAGGCTCCATAGGTATAACCTGTGGAGAGAAGGCAAGAGGAGCTGAGCGAGGGTTGGGGTGAACATAAAGGATTAAGGGTGAGGGAGGATGTAGGGACGTTTGAGGGAAAAACAGAGGGAAAAGCAGAAGGGAAGAGGGGAGGGGTGTTCAGGGAGGTGTCAACGAGGTGGAAGCTGGCTGAACCCAGCGGTCACACCGTGATGAGAAGACTGAACCCTGACCAGAAGGAGAGAGAGATGGATCAAAACTCACTTTAGAGCAACGGAGGCAACACAGAACTTTGACTGGCAGAGAGAGCATGGCTGTATCATAGCACCTCACCACTGACGTAGAAGCTGTCCCCGTCCAGGGTGAGGGAAACCAGGTGGGTGACGCCCAGGTTCTCATGGCTCAGCTCCCAGTAGAGTCGCTCTCTGTCCACCCCGGGACCTGCGGGGCTCAGAGTGGAAGGTGCAGACGGTGTCCACCCCGCTGGCTGCCCCACCCTTCTCAAGCCTGGTGGAGGAAGAACATGGGGTTGTGCAATACTGAGCAGGTGTCCTTCTGGGTGTGGAAAGTGGGAGAGTGGAAGGGAGGAAGCTGAGGGAGAGGCTGAATGGGCTGCTCTGATGTGTGGAGGGGCTCTCCTCGATGTCTCCCCTCTGAGACAACCCCCTCACAAGTAAGGCCTGACTTCCTTTAGGATGCGGAAGGGGGCCTGTGAGTGGCCAAGTGGGGTGAACACACAGACCTGGGTGAGGGGGCGCCTGCAGGTCTACACGGACAGCAGCAAGGAGAAAAGTCAGTGCCCTGCACCATCTGAAACATACAGGCAAGAAAGTACCGTTACATTCTCTCGGTTCTACACTCCAAGGTCTTTTCTTTCTATTTCTTTCCTACTCCACAGCCATCACCCACACCTAGGGAACAATCATCTCACTCGTAATCTTCTTCCCAACACCTCCTGCCTCATAAGTATTCAATCTTACCCCTCAGGTCCATTTTAACCAAAGTGCTTAGACCAAACGCCAATCACATCAGCCATCTGTTCGCATCTCTCCAGAGTGTTCCCACTGGTCTTAGAACAGAGTCCCAAGTCACGCCTGACCTGATCCAGCCTGTCCCCCTCGCTGGTCTGGCTCACACCGCTCCCCCTGTGTTGACTCCGCTCATCCATCCCTCTTCTCAGTTCATGGACACAACAGGCTCTCTGCTTCAGTGGTGTCCTCATGCGGGTCCCTCTGCCTGAAACGCTCTCTTGAACACACTCCAACACCCTCACTCCAGTCTACCCTTCAGACCAGCTAAATCCAGTCCCAACACTAGCTCTCAAGCTAAATATCAGTCCTTCTCAAGAGGGCTTCCCTGCCCCCTCAGGTTGAGTCCCCTTGTGCCAAACTTCCACATCACTCTCATCATTAACTGTCTAAAATCCAAATTCCCAAATACAATATAAATTCCATGGAGGTGGGACAAGGTCTCTCTGTTTCTCCAGGAACCCATGCATGTGGCCCAGGGCTTGGCTTATGAGATGAGGAAACATCCTGGTTTGTCTAGGACTGCATTTGTTTGAACACTAAACATCCTGTATCCTGGAAAACCCATCCGTTCTGAATAAATGCGGATGGTGGGTCACCATAAATTATACACTCAAAGACTATCTATTGCATGACAAGCACACATTCCCCTCAAGAACGTCAGAGGAAAGCTAGAATGAAAAAGGCACACACACACACACACACACACAAACACAATTAGTAGAGGCCAACAACTAAATACAAAATCATTTAACAAGATATTCTGCAACATGAATCACCAGACTGTTCTTCCAGAAAAGATTCAAGAAACAAAGTTAATTCCCTTTAGAAGTCAAGGTGGAGAGGACAGTCTTTTTGGAGACTAGTGCCCTTCCCTTCAATCTACAGGGTTGCTTAGTATTCCTCCAAATGATTTGAAATATCATAAAGAAGAAAATGCTCAAAATAAATCTGGCTACTGGCAAATTCAATTTTAAATTTGTTATTAATACAAAGTTCCAATCCTCTTTTTTCCCTGAATGCTCCTTTATTTCAAATTTTTGTGGAAGATTTATAGGACTTTAGAAGTCAAATTGAATGGGTCGTAGGAATGTTGCTGAGTATCCCTGCTAATATTTCCTGGGATGTCTTCTAATACTACATACACACACAAAACATTTCTGTATTTATATTATATATAAATTCTGACTTTTGACTATTATGCAAGTAAATCTATATTTTCTACTATAATACACATTTGCAGTTATTTACATTTGTTTCATGTGTTCTTATTTGCATGTAACTGTACTTACTGATATATTTACCACACAGAACCACACACAGCTTACCATCTTTCCATCCATCAAACATCAATAATTTTTCTCAAGATACCCTCACTCTCAGTGACTCCATGTGGTGACAACCCGAGCACAGGAAAGCCCACTGGCAGGTCTTCGGCACAGCGGAGGCTGCCGGAACCTCTTGGTACCAAGTCCACAGGGTACTCAACTGGTCACACAGAAATCCATGGATCAGCGAGGATGGGTGGACCCTGAGCCTGGTTTCACCTCAAACTTGAGCTCCACGGATGCTTTTTGTGTCTGAGGGAGGAATATAAGGCGCATACAAGCTTTCGAGGCCTTTTATAGGGTGTTGGATGGAAAGGCCACCTCATTCACTTTTCTTTTTTTGTGTTTACTGATTTAATTGTAACTCTTGGCTGTGACTGGATTTTCCCGATTCCTATCCAGCCACCTGCTGCCCAAGATGGGAGAAAGCAGCTTCGTGCGGTGTGCACTTAAGTCGCTCAACTCACTTGGCTGGACAGAGACTTTTTGGTGACTCTGGACCCTTTAAACAAGCTTGTCATTTAGGGACCCTGTAAGTGACTCGCTGACTTGTCAACATTTTCCACACTTCTTTCAGGGCTCGGGAGATTTTCAGGCCCTGGAGAAGATTTCCCAACCTTGGCACAACTACATCTGGTGCCGGATAATTCTCTCTCGGGCCGCCCTGGGCCCTGGAGAACGGTGAGCAGCATTCCTGCCTCCCCCTCTAGACGCCAGGAGCGCCCCCATTAGTAACAACCCAAACACCGCCTCCAGAAGCAGCTAAAGCCCCCTGGGGACAAAATCAAAAGGAGGATGGTGATGGGGAGTCTGAGAAGAGGACGGCGGCACCCGAAGCCAGGAGGAACTCAGCCTCCAGCGCCCTGAGCAAACAGCCTGGGTGAAACGGCGCTGTGTCGGGATGGAGGGATGCTGGGCCCTGACGGGGCTGCCCAAGGACCAGGCCCCTCCCTGGACTCCTACCCAGGGGACCGCCCGCTGCTCACCGCGCCCCGCCCCTGAGGGCGAACGTCCACGGGAATCCGGCTCGAGCCCAGAAGACGGGACACACCGTGCAAACACGCCCCATCCATCCAAGGCCCCGCCAGCACTTCCGCTTCCTGTCTCGGGCGGGCATTCCAGGAGGACGAAAGTTTGGGGGCTGCGAGTTGAGGTGGTGGGCTGGTCGGGCCTGGCACCCCAGCCTCGGGGAAGGTGTCTAGCTTCTAGAGTGAGTGCCAAGCTGGAAAGCGGGCTGGGTGAGCACCAGGGACAGGGACAAAATCTAGGGGCGGGGCTGTGTGCAGGAACCAGTTCTAAGGGTGGGCTGTGGGCGAGGACAAGGGTGTGAGTGACACCAGGCCCGGAGGGGCGGATCTGTGGGCGGGAACAAGGGTACGGGAGGGGCAATGAACCAGGACCAGGCTGTGGGCGTGGACCAGGCTGTGGGCGGAGCCAGGCCCTAACGTTGTTGGCGGAGACCAGTTCCAGGGGCGGGAAGAGGCGGGGGTTGGGCTGGAATAAGTCAGGCAGACTTCACAGGGGGAGGAAATCAGCTCCACGTGCCGGGCTGGAGGCGGGGCTTTCCGTGGACCCCTAGACTGTACAGGTAGCTGGATGTTGAACAGCTGTTCTTCAATCCTTTCCCCACGTTTATACAGCCTAATAGAATGATGTGCCCATATTTAGAATTCTAAATTTTTGTGCGTGTTTGTTCTTAATTTCGTTTAAAAATTGGATCATATATTCACATTTCTCTACAACTTGCAGTCCCAAGCCAGTAGATAAGGATATAACGCTATTTTAATTTTAAAAATCTGGGAGGAGGGAGGCAATACGTCGAAGATGCACGTGTAGGAAAACTTCAAAGAGTGGTACAAAGTCAGTAAAATATTCTCCCTCTACCACTGTCACCCAGTCCTTTTTCACAGAGATAAACATCCTTTTCTCCTCTATCCTTCCAGAGATACTGTGTATATGTGGGCCTGTATATATGTTAAAGACCAAGAGGGATGTCCCCAAGCAAAACCTGAAGCCCATGAATTGTCTCATGCATCAGAAGTTACTGAGAAGAGATTTAAGTCTCTGGTGGAAGGAGATGAACCAGTGATGAATCCATAGGAAGACAACAAAGAAACAAGAGAATTTTACCGTTTAAACGGTCAAAGGAAAAAGTGAGAAAGAAAATGTATTCATACTATCTGACGTAGCATATCTCTGGATAAGATTCATATGCTATAAAATGGTAAACACTTATGTCATAAAACAGTAGACATTGAATTTTGATTTATCCTAATTCATTAAATAGTTATATTGGGCAAGGGAAATTATGTTTTTAACATATGTAAGAACACTTCATGCTGGATTTTTCAGAGAAGGAAGAAACTATAAATAGTCAAAAGCTGAAAAATGAAAAAGCTGTACAAGTAGCTAATTTAGAAATATAGATTTTCAACCAGAAAATTAAAGAAGTTGTTTTTGGAACCAGAGTCAAGAGTGGGGAAGGTAGCTTTTCGTTATAAGGCTTAAAGTATTATTTGAGAGATGTGCGTATAGACGCACATACACGCACACACAGGGGAGCCTGAATTTGTATTCCAAAGGGATCATTTAACTCTACAAAGAATTTGTAAAAAGGATTCACTTTACAACAGTAGAACATATTTTGAAAGCTACAGACTTCAAGCATAAAAAAAGCTGTCATCATCCCTGTGGAAAAATGAATAGGACATCACTTTCCCACCGACACGGTGATAAGCATTTTACATACAATACTCTTGAGTATTTTCACAGCAACCCATAAGGAAGATGGTATTATCTATCTCCATTTTGCAGATGAGGAAATTGGTGACAGCATATTGCTAAAATTTTCATATAAGTTCTCAATAGATCTTGTTTTATGTTAAAATTGTTTACTGATTTTTCTTTTCATTAATAAAATGATATTTGCCATTATTACAAATAAGCAAAGGATTTGTAGAAACAATTTAGCAAAACGACAGTTTTCTTTTGATATAATTAAATATAGCAATCACTTTATTATTTTTCTGCTCTCTGCCTCACATCTAGGAAGATACTTCCAATCCTAAAGGCTTACTAGAAAACTCTACTAAAAATCAAGTATCAGGGAATACTCATATTACACAAAGTTCCTGAATACATGCGAAAAAGGCATTATAGCAAATTTTTGTACAAAAATCTTAGATCATTCATGAACTGATAACAACACAAATCATGATTAGGCAAGGTATTTCTGTAGAATGACAAATATTTAAACTTTAGACATTTGGAAAGGTAGTTCATTACAGTAACTAATGTGTATAAGAAGAATTTTTTCAAACTCACTAAGTGCCAGGAAATCGTTTGACAAAATGCACTGCAATATTATTCACAATAGCCAAGAAATGGAAACTACCTAATTGTGAATCCGTGGGTGAAAGGATGAAAAAAATCTGGGGCATCCATACAATGGAATATTATTCAGCCTTAAAAAGGGAGGAAATCCTGTATTCAGAATTGCTTGACTGGATCATTTCAGTCAAGTGTTTTCTTTCTTAGTCCCCTCTGGTCCATTCGCCAACCAGGAACCAGGGTGATCGTTTTACAGTGTAAGCACCATGACCTCTAATGGATCCCTAAAAGAGATTTTGGAGGTAGACTGCCTGGGTACCAGCCGTGTGAACTTGGTCAATTATATAACCTCTAATATTCCTCATCCATACAATAGGGGTTAATAGTATTGTCTCCATAGCATCGTTGTGAGGATTAAATGAGGGAATACATGTCAGATGCTTAGAGTGCCTGGCACATGGTAAGGCAACATGAAAAATTTAACTGTAATTATAACCAAATTAAATATTGTGATGGCCTATTAAAGTTGAACCATATGAAATTTCTAATATTCAACCATTTTGACCCATTTTATTGTTGAATAAATGATAACACTCAATCTAGGTAGGTTGCGTAGAGTCAAAAAGGATTGTATAAATGAAAATATTATTAGAAAAAGTAAGCTGAAATAGATTGCTTTGCAATTTACAAAGCAGTTTCTCATACTTTGTTTCATTTAATCTCTATAGAATACTTTTCAGTGTATTATTACCACTGTCTCTGAAGGAGTAACTGACTTGCCCCAAATCACACCACATTAAATAACACAATTAGAGGGGAAAGATCATTTCGAGTATAAATGCTATATGATATTTTATTTCCCCTTCATAATATCATCCGTCCTCTCAAGAAAGTGATGAAATAATGTTGATTCATAGGAACTTAGTCTTAAAGAGACATACTCTCAGATGATAAACACTATGTCTTTGAAACAGGGGTGTTGCGAGAAGAAACTTGGGACCCATGCTTTCTGTATTTTCAAGTCCATGCTTAGAGTTCTGGGAAACAGTCAAAGAAGGGAAAGGGTGAAAAATAGTCCAGAATGAAAAAAGGTTGACGTATATGTAACTTTATTGATCACCTCAAGATTCTCTTTTTGTTTATGGTCTGAGTCACACTACTAGAATACAAATGCTTTTAAGGTAGATCACTGCTATCTTGAAGCAAGGGTAGGCGCTGAGTAAATATTTATTAAAGGAATGAAAGTGGCCTTGAATACATCTGCTCTTTACTCACCAAAGAACAGTCCCATACCAGGAAAATGGCATCATTAGCAAAATTTTAAAAATCATATCCTTATTAGCTCGTAATCATGGATTCAAGGCTCCCATTTGTTTCATACATGTAAGTACAGAAGAATTCTGGTGTATTAAGGAATGTTTCCACAGCCTCACTGTAAAATAAAGCAAGAATTTTTGACCCATTGATTGCTGGTTCCAGCAGGGCCCATCTCTATACTTACCTCTAAACAATTAACTATAGATTTGTTATCCCAATGAACAGTGATGTGGTATGGAACCTGTTTTATCGGTGTCATGCAAAAGTAGACATTTGATATGTCTTTAAGTGGTGATATGGATAATAATGTTGATGCAGAGGAAGACAACTAAAAATTCTCTCTGGTCTTTGTCAAGGGCATGTGGGTGAAGGGTATCTTGGAGTCACTGGATTTCAGAACTCAAAAAGACTCGTCCTACTCTTCATGTTACAGGTGAAGAAAATGAGGTCAAAAGAGGTTGAGAGATTTGACCAAGACTAATTCCTGGGACTAGAGAGAGATCCTCTGATTCTCAGCTGGCCTCATTGTAATAACATCTCCAGCTCCAAACAGCCAAGAGAAGCAAGTCTGTTGATTTCCAGCTAGCAATGATTCCCCTTCACGTTTTCACTTTCTGTCTCTTCGATGCCTGCTCTGCCCTGACAAGGAAATTATCTGATGTTTACACTACGCTTAAGAAGAGGAAAATGCTCCTGGCAAACACTAGTATGATTCAGTGTGGCACTGGAGAGCACAGTCATGAAAAAATGAGAATCAAAAGAATAAGAGGTAAATAATACTAGAGAAGAAGAGAAAATCTATTATTTTAGTGGAACATAACTTAAAAGTTTAGAACTGGTAAAGAAGTGGAGTAATGTGAAAGGAAGGTAGATTCCTATATGAAACATCAAAAATACTGTTACATGAGCAAGAATTCATTTAAACATGTAAATAATCATTCCATTCACAAGAGCAATGAATTCTTTAAGATAAGTAGTTAAAATAATTGGAACTACACATTAGTTATATGAAGAAGATTATAAAGAGATACAAAGCGTGTAAAAGCTCTGATTAAATGGAGAGATATGCTATACTTGTGACTGAAAGTGTTTCAAAGATATCAGTTTTCCAAACATTATTCAGATTCCATATGCTTCAAATCAACTTTTAAAATGATGCTGTATTTGTTTTATAGACTAAATGATATCCATTTGTAAAATAAAACACTGGACCATCATCTAACATTATTCACAAGTAAATCATTCCAAATGGATTATAAGGGCTAAAATTAAAAGTAAAAATCCCCCATGTATAACAGTGGTGGATGACAATATAGAAGAATACCCATAATCTTAAAATTAGTGAAGATATTCTTAATATATATGCTTAAAGATGTCTGGTTGAAAAGAGGAAGGAGAAAAAGTAAAATAGAACGTGATATGGTCTCTGATTTTCTTTCAGAGACTTAATCTAGAGAAGGATATTCCAGTCTACGATATTGGTTAAAGAAATAGAAATCTGTGATAATTACACAAATAATGAGAGGACATATATAAATGGTAGCATAAGGTATCAGTTAGCTTCTGCTGTATAAAAAACCATCTGAAAATTTGGTGGCTTCAAATAAGAATAGTTTATTTTTTCTCAAGATTCTGTGGGTTAACTGGGCAGTTATTTTTATCTGGACGAATTGGTGGCTCAGCTGGGATTGGATAGTCTAGGATGGCCTTACTCGCATATCTGATTGTTGACTTGAAGTCACCTGGAGTGATGGAGATGTGCAGTCTATCTAGACTCATTCACATATTGATGGCCTCAGGCTTCCCAAGGGCAGCCAGAGAAGGACAAGTACCAACAATGAGCAAGTGTTTTTCAAGCCTTTGCTCATGTCATTTGCTAATGTCCCATTGGCCAAAGCAAGTTACAAGGCCAAGTCTACCCAGAGTCAACGTGGGATGCTATGACCAAACAGATAGAGGGAGAGGACTAATGTGTGGCCATTTTCGCAATCTCTCACACATAATTTTCGAGGAGTATTAGTATGAATGTTTTTGTTCATTTGAATGTCCGAGGAAGATTGTACAAAGCCAAAAGAAAAGTAAAGCAAATTGTTAACTGGAGATGTAAGGTAAGTTTAGTTGATGCTTAAAGTGGGTATGGAAAAATGTGGTAGTTTTGTTGTCAAGTGTATGCGAGTTCTTGTGACCTATGAAAAAAACTTACATTTCGATTATTTTCTCCCTGAATGTGTTTTATTCGTTAACACTTTTGATGTGTTTCTCTCTGGCCTTAGGAAAATAATGTAGCACTTGGAAGCAAAGATGCAGCCTAATAGCCCCACACTGGAGGCCTAGATGGAGAAGACCACCACGGCCACCATGCCCTTGGCGTTGGTACTGTGGTAGACGGGGAGGAAGGTGACCCAGACACTGCAGACCACCAGCATGCTGAACGTCAGGAACTTGGCTTCATTAAAGGTGTCAGGCAGGTTCCGGGCCAGGAAAGCCACAGTGAAGCTTCCCAGGGCCAAGAAGCCCAGTTGGCCCAGGACACAGTAGAAGGCAGTGACCGAGCCCTTGTTGCACACGATGAAGATGTGGCCGTGTTCACAGTGTGCATCTGTGTCAATGAAGGGAGAAGAGGTTCCCAGCCAGATTCCACAGAGACTCAGCTTGATAAAGGAGCAGAAGGGAATGATGAAGTTAGGTGCCCCTGACACCAACCACTGCCTCATCCTTCTCCCTGGTGCAGTGACCTTGAAGGCCACAACCACAATCGTATTTTTGGCCAAGACACTGGAAACAGCCACAGTAAATACAACTCCAAATGTGATTTGTTGAAGAAGGCAGGTGGCTGTGTTGGGACGACTAATGAAGAGTAAGGAGCATAGGAATCAGAGGGTGAGGGAGATGAGCAGGATGTAGCTGAGAGTCTAATCATTGGCCTTGACTATGGGAGTGTCTTGGTGCTTCACAAAGACCCCCAGGACCACAGCTGTGAGGACAGAGAAACACAGAGTTGTGCAGGCCAGGGCCATCCCCAAGGGGTCCGCATAAGCCAGAAAGATCACAGCATTTTGGAGGCAGCGATCTTGCCCTCTTTTGGCCTACTGATGATCTGGACACTTCACACAATGATCCATGTCTGGGGAGAGATGCAAAATGTCCTCAGCCCAGGTTCAGTCACTCTCTCTTATTTGCATGCCCACAAAGAAGGCATTGGGTAAGTTTAGAAAACTGTCTTCCTTTGTTGCTCCATGCACCAAATAACAGAATACTCTGCAGAGAACCGTTCCCAGTTAATAGTGTCCATCTTCTTTATGGTAAAGTAAACAAAGCTATTATGCTTCTCAGTATTTTTCTTGCATAATCAGGAAAGCACTTTTTCTCAGCAGAAAACCAAAAGTGCTCCCTGTCTCTCTGAGCTATACCCCTGTAAGCTATGGCCTAGATTTACTCATTCAGTGAGCAAGCAGTTATTGGAAAACCTCCATGAGGCAGATAATATGCTACGTTCTAGGGAAACAGAAATGAGAATGTCATAGACCTCACTCCTAGGGAGTTTCAAAATGAGACCCTTTCTACCATCTAAAATGATCTCCAAAACATTTCATCTTGATTTCACTTCCACCACTTCTGTTAAGATTTTAGTCACTTCTCTCCTATGTTATCATAAGATCTTTCTACTCGGGTTCCCTGCCCTTGTCCTGCATCACAAGTGATACTTCTACATGTAAGTGGGATCATGTTTAGCCTCCATTAAAAAATCCGACAAACTCTTAGGAAGACCAAAAAGACTGTCTAACCTTGGTCTTGCCTACCTCTAATACCTCTGCTCTGATTTTTAAGATTCCCAAATCTTCCTGTGGCTCTGAAAGTGTTCCGTGCCCACTCAACAGGTATAAATACATGTTTTTACTTCTACAGGGGCATTGTTCCTTCCTCTTTACGTCCCTTTAAATTTTCTCACTTTTCACGTTTAGAACTACAATCTGCCTGATGATTTCTGTGGATGGTGTCAGTTAGGGTTGGCGAGTCATTGTCTTCTCCATGAAGACAGCCAATTTACCCAACATGCTTTATTGAAAAGTCTTTCATTTGCCCACTCCTCCTCAGTGTTTCCTTGTAAATCAGACGTCTATACATGAGTCCCTATATGAGCAGCTTGTATCTGAACTTACCATTTGGTTCCGTTGATTTTCTTGTTTATCCTCTTGATGAACCCCTTCTATTGTGATGCTATAATACTTGATGTCAGGTAGAGTAAGTACTCCCGCTCTATTCTTTTCTTCAAGATTTTCTTAGTTAAGTTTTTCCTTTATCATTTCCATAAGAATTGTATCAATTGTAATTTCCACAGAACGGGTCAGCCTTTTAGCTGCAATTTTGTGGAAGCTGTAGATTAATTTGGACAATTTTGGTATCTGTTGACTTTGGAGTCTGTTCAATCACGAACTTGGTTTATCCCTCCACTTCTTTAAGTCTTCCTCTATTTTTCTAAATGCTGTTCTACAAATTTATGGACAGAAATCTTTTGAAAATCTCATTAAAGTTATTTCTAGGTACTTCATACTTTAAGATGTTGTAAATGTCATTTTTTAAAATTTAAATTTTGGATGCCTTATGACGGGTAGATTGGAGCAAAATTTTCTATATTAACCTTGTATTCAGCCACCACTAAGCTCAATTAATACATTAATTTACATGGATTTTACATTTATACCATAATATCATCTGAAGATAACATCAATTTTACTTCTTCCTTTGAAGTAAATTATTCCTTTTATTTCTTTTCCTGCCTATATTGTATCAGGCAGGACCTCCAGTGTAACGTCTAATAGAGGCAGTGATGTTGAACATTCTTCTCTTACCCTTGCTTTCAACACTGCACCTTAAAGTTCCGTTCTGTGACTACTGTGTATGGGAGTAAGAGAGTTTCCTTCTGGTCCTGATTTTGTAAGGGTTGTTCTGTTGTTGTTGTTTGTTTTAACATATGAATAGGTGTTTAATTTTACTAGTTTTTCTTACAGTTATTGTGATTATTATTTGTCTTTTTTCAGAGATTAGTGTACTGAATTACATTGCACGAACCTAATTTGGTCATGATATCTCCTTCTTATAGACTATAGCTAGATTTGGAACTTTGATTTGATTTGATTTTTTTTTAGGATAAATGAATTTAATCCAAGAAAGAGAGTGGCCTGTAATTTCCTTTCCTGCAATGAATTTGTTAGATTTTGGTACCAATGTTAAGCTAGTCTCTCATAGTGAGTCAAAAAGTTTTCTGTTTTTCCTATTCTCTGGAAGAGTTTGAGGAGATGTATATTATTTCTTTCTTGAATATTTGGGCAGATTCATCAGCTTTGCACCAAATAAATAGCTTACAATAAAATTTTGTAGAAATGTTTTAAAGTATGGTCTCAATTTCTCTAATAGTTATGGCAATATTCAGATTTTTCCTTTTTTCCTGAGAGGGTTTGGTAACTTTTATTTGCCTGGAAATTTGTGAGTTTCCTCTAAATTTTCATTGTATCAACATGATGTTATTTTTGTTTTCTTCATCTTAAAAATTTTCCATATGATCTGCACAGATTACTCCTTTTCAGCCTTGGTATGTTTTTGTTGCAAATTTTCTCTTCTGTTGAACACTAGTACTAGGATTTTATTGAGTATATTTGTCATTTATTAGAGTCTAATTTAGTTTTATTTATCCTTTTGACCTTTGTCTTTTATTTTGTTAACACTTCCTCTAATATTTATCATTTTGTGTTTTCTATTTTCCTTGTGTTTAATTTTCTGCTCTTTTTCTAGCTTGTGATGAATGCTTACAACTTAAAAATTCAACCTTTCTTTATTTAAATATACAAAATAATATATAAATATATATAATCTAGGATTATACATTTCTCTCTAAGGATGGTTTTAACTCCACGACATAAGATTTGATGAATAGTATTTTTAATTGGAAATACATTCTAATTTCCATGATAGTTTACTCATTAATCATCAGTTGTTTACAAGTGTATTTATTAATCTCCAAGCATGTAGGAATTGAAGTTAGTGGACGTAGTGTTCTTTAGATGTGCGTATGGAACATATACCAAAACTTACCACCCGACAAATATGCACGTGGAAGCTTTATCCAAATTGATGATATGCCAGACTATATCATCAATCTCAGTACATTTCAAAAAAATTGAAATTATACAAAAGATGTTGTGAAATTAAGCTTCAAAAAAAGATAATACCACCCTTGAGGGGATTCCAGCATTGCACCATTTAATATCATAAATCTGAGTAATTCTAAGATGTTAATTATGGTATGAAAAATTTTCAGTGTTGGTTTTCTGTCCCTCTTCTACTTCATGACCCAACTCCCAAACTCACATTGTCTGGGTTCTAGTCATGTTGAACCTTTTCTCAGCTCCCTAGAATATTAAATGCAGGGCTAATTTGCCAGTTTCTGCCATTTCTAAGAATTCCACCAAGAATTTAATCCGCCTTCATTAGTCTGACATAATACTAATGCTACTGCCTCTATGAAGAAGTCCATGACAGTTCCCTCCCCACAAATATATATACTATCACTTATTGCATCCCATGGGTCTCTGCGTACCTATATTGCAGCCCTATGTCACCACCTTGAATTCACTTCACTGCATGTTGTCTCCCCTACTCACCTGCGAACTCTAGGACATCAGAGAAAAGACGTATGTACTCATTGAAGGAAGCTGTACCCTAAGCACGTTGCATACCATGTAAATACTTACCCCTTAAATCAAACACAACCTTTCTGAGCTCCTGCTCTGTGCCAAGAACAGCACCAGACTCTGGAAAACTAAGGATTTGTTCAATGTTATCTAAAAGTAGATTTAAAGAAGATGATAAGTAAGTTCTTATGATACCATGTGTTAGAGTCTATGAAAGAGATTTAAGTTAGGTTCCTGTGGAGTGGTCAAAAAGGGTTTCCTTGAGAGGATAATGCCTGCAATGATGCTAAAATGAGTCAAGCAAGCTAGTTCAATGTAGAGAGAGAGTGTATTTTTTTGGGTGGAAATGATAAAAAAGTTGGCTTTTTTGGCTATAAAAGTTAAATTACTAAATGGAGGAAGGAAACATTGGGACCCTGCAGTCCTCATCCAGAGCTTTTCCGTTTCTTTGGGAGAACGGTGCATACAAAAGAGCGGTGTAGAGCCAGCCCTGATGGCCTAGTGATGAAATTTCAGTGGTCACATCTTTGGTGGCTCCGGTTGGTTTCCTGGTCATGGAACCACACCATCTCTCTGTGAATTGCCTTGCTTTGGTGATGGCTTACATAGAAGAACTAGAATGATTTACAACTAGGATATACAACTATGTACTACGGTTTTGGGGACAATAATAAAAGACGAAGATTGGCAACAGATGTTAGCTAAGGACAAATGTTTCCCTTCAAAAAAAAATAGAAGTGGAGAATGTCGCTGCAAGGCATATCCTCACCTATCTCATTGGAAATCTCATTCTCTGGGCAAGGAATGCAATCAAAACAACAGGCAGCCTTGCTCTCCTGAGGGCTCTTCCTAAATCCCTGACTGCAACTCTCACTGCATACAGAGTGTGGAGTCTGGAGAAAATCAGATAACACTTGGTAACAACTGTGACTTTTACCTAATTTTCCAGTAACTAGAGAGTTTTAGAGTATTGGGCCTTAACAAACTGGAGATTGAAACATCTAAATCCAATTCATTGGTTGGATGCCATGCTGATTGTATTATATAAAAGACTGGTACGCCTCAGACGTATTGTGGGTTTGTTTCCAGAGCACCGCAACAAATCAAATATTGCAATAAAGTGAATCACACCAATTTTTTGATTTCCTAGTGCAGAAAGAAGCTATGTTTACACTATACTGTAGTGTACAAAGTGGGCAAAAACATTATCTCTAAAAAACATGTACATAACTTAATTTTTTAAAATTATTCCTAAGAATTACTAACCACATTCTGAACATTCAGCAACTTGCAATCTTTTTGCTTGTGAAGGTCTTACTTCGATCGTGGATTATTTGTAAAAGAAAAAATTACTTCAGTTGGAAGTGAATTGTTAAATTCCCATATGTGGCCTTTTATGAAGCTCTGAGGTGGCACAAAACCCCAACAAGTTATTGGTTATTCATGTGTGATGTAAGTAATTGTGATTGGGATCAACCCATCTCAGTAATTCCTTTGGCACACTCAATCACCTCCTCAGATAAAGACACTTCTTGACCACGTGGAGTATGTTGGGAATATTCTCCTACTTTCACCATAAGTCTAAGACCTTCTGAAAGTTCCAAAAGTTGAGAAAGGTGTACTCTTAATCTGATTTTCCTCCTTCAGCCAAATTCGCTGAGTCACCAGCAGGATTGTTAAATTCTATGTTCCTCAGAAAGGGGTGCAGCCAGAAGTGACACATCATCCTGCAGTGAAGTACGCCCAGTTGTTAAAGAGAAAAACCCTGAATTGGTGACAGCCTTACATTGTCTGTAATCCTTGCTTCATAATGTAACTTTATTACAAGTATCCAATGAAGTAAAGCAAATGAAATCGTATGTAGAACTACAATATCATAATGTTTCTAAAATATTAGGTAGTTTCAAAAGAAAATGCCTAAGACAAAAATATCAAGATGACCAGTGGTGATAGGATTCAGACAAATCTCAAGTACAAAGTCCAATCTAGCAACCCTCATGCACTCTCTGAATTTTCCCAGACCATCAACCTGCAAAATGATGTTAACAATACCTAAAGTGGTTGCAGAATTAAATGAGATCATTTATGTAAAGTATTCACCATGATGTTCAGCACCAGATACTCATGTAAAGGACAAGTTCTCTTCTTCTTGTCATTGAGGAGCTGCATGGGAGAAGGCTGGATAATCCCTATTGAAACATTAGGCAAGCAGGATGTTAGGATCCTTTGTAACACAAAACATTGATTTTGACTCATAGCTCACTTCTTCGTTGCCACTAGAACCTTCTTGTTGATGACTTACTACCCAGGACTAGATTTACCTCCTAGAGAGTGAAAGAAATACAGAAACTCCTCTGCTTTTCATGGAGAAAGAATCCTAACTTCTTGGTTTGAACACCTGTGGAAACCCATAAGAAAGTCACTTTTACAAGGGTACATGCTGTTAAGTGGAAGAGACTTTACCTGCCAGTGATAAAACACCAGATCCTCCCCACTTCCCATTGGCTGAATTTCTGCACGTTGAAGAAGCATCTCATGAAGGCTCCAGGCCACAGCATACACAGCATTGTACACATTGTAACTCCATTCAGTCATGGTTGGGTCAAAAATCTGCCAAGGCAACCATCCCAAGGAGGCATTGGGTGAACAATTCTCCAGTGTTTTACAGTCAGGCTCAGAAACGGTGCAAGGAATAAAGGGGTACCACAACCTAGTGAGATTAATGTCTTCTGGATATTTGGTAGGTTTAACTGTCTGGATAAAATTTTCAAAGCCAGAGACCTCACTAAGGTGGTGTCAAAAAATGAGAGTCCCATGGAATGAGTCAAGGATGAAATCTCTCTCACTGTGGATAAAATACCACTGAGATGTCGTGACCCAGACTTTCGATATCACTAAATACTCCCAAGTAGAAAAGCTCAAGCTTACGAGAGAGTCGGAATCACCGTAAATGATAACCACACTCCCTTCTGTTTCCTCTACTTGTAAATCATATAGCCAGGTCCTTGAGGAATATGATCTTTCAGTGACAGGTATCATTTCCACAAAGGCTGCACAGATTCCATTCTTGTCCATCTCTCCTCTCAAGTCTGAGAGAAACTCAACATCTTTCTTGTCTTCTGAGATGACCAGCCCCACCCAGGTCCGACTGAAATGAAGCAGCAAAGAGACCATGCCAATGGCTAGAGATGTGTCCCTGGGGGCCATTTGATAGAGAGATGGAAGCTACTCTTCATCATTCAGGATAAGATCACAAGGACCATATGTAAGCTAAAAGGAAAAGACAATTGGAAGCAATATGATGATGAGGATTGGCAAAAATCACACTCTCAGTCCTGAAGGCTGTTCAACAACACTTGGAGGTGGTAGAAGGGGACAATAGCTCATTTCATTTTCTAATTATTTTCCACTCCCTGAAAGCTTTCTAGAAAATAAGATCAGTAGACTTCCAGGAAACTGCTTTATCTCTTTCCCCCTCAGCCTTCTCTCTACTCCAAAGAAAGGAAATGTCATACCCCACCAAGATCCTGTACACGTGCCCTTTGAGATCATATCCTTTGACAGATGCACAAATCCAGTCTTCTCCTCTCCTCCTATTTAGGCACCTGAGAATGGCACCAAAGGAGACATGGTTTCATCTCTCTCCATCCCACCCAGTCTTACCTGTGGAAATTTGTACAGATCCAGCAGTGTTCCAATCTGGGCAGAAATTGCCCATGTGGTTCCTGTAAGGACCGCTAGAGACTTGCTCTCTCTCCTGCAGCTGTTATTAGGAATGTCCTTGCCCAACCCCGAGAGTCAAATCAGGGAACTCTCCAATGGCCTCCGTTCACTGGTCAGGGCATTATAGAGATCAAATCCCAGAGACATGTTGGGCAAAATATGAGGGTTCCCATTGATTTCCTCAATGGCAAAAACCAAGGCCAGAACATACTGGTAGATCTTGTACTGAAACCTGCATAGAAGGATAGAGATCCTTAGGGAAAGTACTCAAAATGATTTCCTTCAAATGCAATACAATAACTTCATTCAAATGAATTTGCTATTGACTCGAACGTCTGTGCCAACAGATGGCTCTCCCGAAGCCTTATAATTTATAACTAAGGAAAATAACATGACTCCAGCTGTGGAAGGTTCTTAGTGAATTCGACACTCATGAAGGTAACTGGTTAAGTACACAAAAGAAAGTACAATGAATGGAAAAACAGATCACATTCAGATTAGATTTGTAAATGGCTCTTTGGTTCAGGAGGCAAAATGCTTGTTTATATGAGCACCCCATTAATTCCTTCCTAGAAGAGCAACAATATTAGCATGAGATTGGGGATAGCCCTGGGGAGGAAGAATAATCGCAACTGACATGTGCGTTACAAGCATAGACGCATGACATGTGCAGGTTGAGAATGGTGCAACAGAAAGCTGTCAGTCAAATTGCCTAAGCCTCTACCCCCTCAAAACTGCTCATCTGCCACCATCAAAAACAAGGAAACTAAGGTGAACTTCAGAGATCCAATGAACGAGGAATCATCAACAGGCAGGAACAATTGAAAGAATCAAGAAGAACTGAAAGGACTAGAAACACTTTGGAATCAAAGAGAGACAGCACTGTAAAGTTTAAAAAGCTTCTCATCCATTTCTTTTTTTTTTATTGATGTTTTAATGGTTTCTAACATTGTGAAATTTTGGGTTGTACATTTTTGTTTGTCCATCACCATATATATGACTCCCTTCACCCCTTGTGCCGACCCGCCACCCCCCTCCCCCCATTCCCACTGCCCCTGGTAAGCACAGTCCAGTTTTCTCTGTCCATGTGTTGGTTTATATTCCACATATGAGTGAGATCATACAGTGTTTTTCTTTCTCTTTCTGGCTTATTTCACTTAACATAATACGCTCCAGGCCCATCCATGTTGTTGCAAATGGGACAATTTTGTCTTTTTTTATGGCTGAGTAGTATTCCATTGTATATATATACCACATTTTCTTAATCCAATCGTCAGTCGAGGGACACTTAGGTTGCTTCGACTTCTTGGCTATGATGAATAATGCTGCAATGAACATAGGGGTGCATAAGCCTCTTTGGATTGTTGATTTCAGGTGCGTTGGATAGATTCCCAGTAGTGGGATGGCTGGGTCATAGGACATCTCAATTTTTAATTCTTTGAGGAATCTCCATACTGTTTTCCATAGAGGCTGCACCCATTTGCATTCCCACCAGCTGTGTATGAGGGTTCCTGTTTCTCCACATCCTCTCCAACATTTGTTGTTTCTTGTCTTGGTGATTATAGCCATTCTAACGGGCGTAAGGTGGTATCTTAGTGTTGTTTTGATTTGCATTTCCCTGATGATTAATGATGTTGAGCATCTTTTCATGTGCTTATTGGCCATCTGCATATCTTCCTTGGAGAAGTGTCTCTTCATTTCCTCTGCCCATTTTTTGATCGAGTTGTTTGTTTTTTTGCTGTTCAGTTGTGTGAGTTCTTTATATATTATGGAGATCAACCCCTTGTCAGATGTATGTTTTGCAAATATTCTCTCCCAGCTGGTTGGTTGTCTGTTCATCTTGATTCTGGTTTCATTTGTCTTATAAAAGCTCTTTAATCTGATAAAATCCCACTTGTTTATTTTTTCTTTAGTTTCCCTAGTCTGGGTAGGCATGTCATCCGAAAAGATTCCTTTGAAACCAATGTCAAATAGTGTGTTGCCTATATTTTCTTCTATGAGTTTTATAGTTTCAGGTCTCACCTTCAGGTCTTTGATCCATTTTGAGTTAATTTTTGTGAATGGCGATAGCACATGGTCCACTTTCATTCTTTTGCATGTGGCTGTCCAGTTTTCCCAACACCATTTATTGAAGAGACTTTCCTTTCTCCATTGTATGTTCTTAGCACCTTTGTCGAAAATTAGCTGTCCGTATATGTGTGGTTTTATTTCTGGGCTTTCAATTCTGTTCCATTGATCTGTGTGTCTGTTTTTGTACCAGTACCATGCTGTTTTGATTACTATTGCTTTGTAGTATGTTTTGAAGTCAGGAATTGCGATGCCTCCTGCTTTGTTCTTTTTCTTTAAGATTTCTTAGCTATTCGGGTTCTTTTTTTGCCCCATATAAATTTTAGTATTCTTTTTTCTATTTCTGTGAAGAATGTCATTGGGATTCTGATTGGGATTGCATTGAATCTGTAGATTGCTTTAGGTAATATAGACATTTTAACTATGTTTATTCTTCCAATCCACGTGTATGGGATATCTTTCCATTTCTTTATGTCATCATGGTTTTCTTTCAATAACGTCTTGTAGTTCTCATTGTATAGGTCCTTCACCTCCTTGGTAAGATTTATTCCTAGGTATTTTATTCTTTTTGATGCAATTGTAAATGGTATTATCTTTTTGAGCTCTCTTTCTGTTAGTTCATTATTAGCATATAAAAATGCAACTGATTTTTGTAGATTGATTTTGTACCCTGCAACTTTGCTGTAGTTGTTGATTGTTTCTAATAGTTTTCCAACAGATGCTTTAGGGTTTTCTATATATACAATCATGTCATCTGCAAATAGTGAGAGTTTCACTTCCTGGTTACCTATTTGGATTCCTTTTATTCCTTTGTCTTGCCTAATTGCTCTGGCCAAAACCTCCAGTACTATGTTGAACAGGAGTGGTGAGAGTGGGCAGCCCTGCCTCGTTCCTGTTCTCGGAGGAATGGCTTTCAGTCTTTCCCCGTTGAGTATGATGTTGGCTGTGGTTTTGTCATATATGGCCTTTATTATGTTGAGGTACTTTCCTTCTATTCCCACTTTATTGAGAGTTTTTATCATAAATGGATGTTGTATCTTGTCAAATGCCTTCTCTGCGTCTATTGAGATGATCATGTGGTTTTTATTCTTTGTTTTGTTCATGTGATGTATCACGTTGATTGATTTGCGGATGTTGAACCATCCCTGCGTCCCTAGTATAAATCCCAATTGATCATGGTGTATGATCTTTTTAATGTATTGTTGTAATCAGTTTGCCAATATTTTGTTGAGGATTTTTGCATCAATGTTCATCAGCGATATTGGCCTGTAATTTTCTTTCTTTGTACTGTCTTTGTCTGGTTTTGGTACCATTTCTTATTTAAAAAAATATTAAATTAAAATTAATCCTTAACATCTTTAACAGCACCTATTCTTGATAGCCCATATTATATTCATATTTTCTACAGACTTTCTACACAAATAACTCCAAGCCAAAGAAAATTCTTTGCATTTCTATTGCCTGGGATCTGTAACACCATCAAGAATAAAATAGAGCAGTCACTTGTACTTATTTCAAGTGTTCCATTATTTGAGGATTGATTGGTACCTAGTTCATGCTCACTGCTTTTTAATGCTCCCCTTGTCCTTGTGAAGAATAGGTTTTCTTCACTTGTTGGGTATAGGGTTCGATATGTATCCACTAAATCAAACTTGCTAATTGCTTTTTCAAATACTCTATTAATAGATATGTGTTATTCTTTGTCTCAGAGGAATGTTGAAATTCTTCACTATGAAGATATATTATTTCTACCTCTCATCTTCTTCTGCCTCCTTCTCCTATACTTCCTCCTCCTCCTCCTCCTTTTGTTTCTTCTTGTCTTCTCCTTCTTCTCCTTCTCCTCCTCTTCCTTCTCCTCCTTCCTTTCCTAGTTGAGGCTATATTATCTTCACATGACACATGACATCGTGTGTAGTATAACAACGACTATATCTTCATGATCAGTTGAACTCATATACCATTGGGAATTAACCACTTAGTTCCTAAAGATGGTTTTTTCCTCATCTGTTTTATCTCATGTTATTATAGCTACCCTGGGTTGATTTTTGATTGGTATTTTACTAGCATATGTTTATATTTTCTATTCTATTTTGAGTTTCTAGTTTTCCATGTGTTTTAGTTTTCACAAGTCTTGTAAACAAGATACAGTTACGTTTGTCATTGTCCCATCAAATTTAACAATCTGTATTTAACTAGAGTATTTATTCCATTTACATTTGTTGTGACCATTGATATCCTTGTTTTGCCCCCATTA
This sequence comes from Diceros bicornis minor, assembly GCF_020826845.1. Taxonomy (NCBI): domain Eukaryota; kingdom Metazoa; phylum Chordata; class Mammalia; order Perissodactyla; family Rhinocerotidae; genus Diceros; species Diceros bicornis. The sequence goes on along the minus strand of NW_026690902.1, from coordinate 2,200,923 downwards.
TCTATGTTTTCCTTCTATTTTTTCCACAAGATTTATTATGTTATTTCCCTTTAAAAGTTATTGATTTATACTTGTTTTCCGTATTCTATTGTATCTCCTCTATTTGGGTCAGAGTTATATTCTCTGCTTCTATTTTACCACCAGCCCACGTTGACTGAAGTGGATATAATTTCTCATCTCCTGAGAAATTTATAGACCCTTTAACTTTCAGTTTTACCCTCATGACTCACTTGTTTTTGTTGTACAGTATTATATTTCTCCTTTTTCTTTACTCTCTCTCATCATCTCCATAACTACCTTATCTTTCATGTTTTCTACTTCCTTGTCTTTCTATGCTGCATTCTGTTTCCTTCAGAATTCAAATTTAGTTTTGTATTCTCTCTTCTGTTGTAGAACCTATCTGTGGAGTTTTGAAACTCAACAGTTAAAGTCATTTTCATCACTTAAAGTTCTATAAGGCCCTTTGGGAAATATGTCAGATAATTTCTAGAGTCTCCTGTTTGATTTTGTTATTACCATTTTTCTGGTTCCATTTTTTATAAACAGTTTATACACAGTTATTTTATATCTTGAAGTTGGTAAATCTCATATTTGAGGTTTTATTGTTTAAATCTATTGTTTTATTTTTAATTTTCTTATGTGTTGATGACACTTATCGACAATGACATGTATTCCTTATTTGTTTGGTGAACTTTGATTATGAGCTCATTTTTGTATGATTTTAATGTGTACAGAATGTAAGGCTTTAGTTTAGATCCTTTCCTCCAGAAAAGAATGTCACTGGTTTTGGCTCACAGTCATGTGCGTTGACACCAAGCTAAGTGACATTTTTGTGTGACTCACAACTAATCTGTGACTCCCGGATTCTTTCCCTCAAGTCATTTGTGACACAAAGACAAATCCTTTCATTATAGGATCGTACTGACCTTTGACCACTGGGTGAATCCAAATTTGTCTAGCGCTTACAGTTTCCTTCTTCTGTCCTTTGAGATTTGGCTTACTTCATGTGAACTCAAGAATGCAATAAAATTATATTTTATGGAAGATATTGTTATGTGGAGGGAAAATACTTCAAGGTATCTAGTCCTCTATACTCATAGTATTTCATTCTTTAGGATACTCCTTTGGATTTCTTTCTTTTAATAGAAATTCTTTCTTTAAGTTGAAAAGAAAATAAATGTTACAATCAAATGTGTGATCTTGGGGGCATAGAAATAATTTTCATGCTATTCAACAAAATAAGTTTATAATATAGAACATTTTACAGACCAGTAATGTATGTATGGATTAGATACATTTGACTGAAAACCTCTATTTAGAACATATTTAATCAAATTTTAGGAGAAGAATCATTGAGAGACACACTCCAGGATCATTCTGTTTCTGTGAGATGCACACATACTATACATATACCTGATAGTCATGTGACAAGCCATGATATGGCGAAATGTAGTTCAACTTAGTTCAGATGTGATATGATCAATTAAACTTGAAGAAGGGAGAATGTCCAGAATGTCCAGAAGCCCCATGTGTTTCCAATATTAGAGCGTTAAATGCTGAGAACAAGGAAGAATGGTGAAGGTGTTGTAAAAATACATTGCAATCTCTAAAGAGCAGAGAGAAGCATCCAGATTAAACTTATTGCAGATTGTGTGAGTTTTCTGAAAATAAAACACCCCTTTCTGAGGAAAAATGCAGAACTTTTGCTTGTCAGTTGAGGCCTCCAATTGCTGAGGTGGAGTTAGGAGTACAAGAAGTTTATTGTGGCATAACACCTGTGAAGAATCAAAGGATAGGGGAGGGACAGCCCTACACTAAGACACGGAATTTACTGTCCGTGAAATGAAAAAAAATAAAGAATATTAGGCAGGGGAGTTTCCAATCACAATATGGAGATGCCAGTCCTTCAGCCCCACCCGAAACCTACTGAATCAGAATATCTGGGGTGGGGTCCAGCACTCTTCTGTGTTTTAACAAGCCCTGCAGATCATTCAGATCCTTAATCAAGCTTGAGGATGACGGGTTTCAAAAAAAAGCACCACATCAAAGAAGTGAACACTGAAAAAGTAAAACAATTGTCTAAGTACTTTGTGTTAATGTGATTTATAAAAAATGCAAAATACAAACAACTTTAAAGAATGTGCATAAAATTTAAAACCATCTTGAACCAAGTGCTTAATCTATACCTAGAAACATTGGATTTGGAGAAAAAGAAAAGAAGTAAAATACTAATTAATTTTTCATCTAACATTGAGGAGTCAGTGAGGCAAAACTTCAGATTCTGGGTTCTTCTTATTTCTGAAATTAAAAATATTGTAAAATAGGGGCCATCCTGGTGGTGTAGTGGTTAAGTTTGTACACTCTGCTTTGGTGGCCTAAGGTTCATGAGTTCGGATCCCTGGTGCAGACCTATGCACCGCTCATCAAGCCATGCTGTGGCGGTGTCACATATAAAGTAGAGGAAGATGGGCATGGATGTTAGCCCAAGGCCAATTTTCCTCAGAGAAAAAAAAATCTAAAATAGAATGTGAGAATGATCTATATATCCAACACAGTGGAGAAAAGTTTAATAAGGAAATTACTTTAAATGGAGCAAAACTAGGAAAAAACAAAAAAAGCAAAGTACAAAAAAATAGAACCACAGAGATAATGCTACGTATACCAGTTATACTATACTGAAGTTACTTAAATCACTTTTTCAATATTGAATGTTACTCTACATTCCATGAAGACATAGGAAACTAACACTGAACGTAGATGCTGAAAGAAAGGCGATTGTCAGTAATAGCCCATACACGTGCTCACAAAAGTAAAGCCACAACTAATATGAAACTTTTATATATGAATGTGTATAATGGTACACATATCTGAAGGCAAAAGTTTTAGGGACTAAAAGGTGGTTAGCAGTCAAAAAGTATATGTTCAATCATATATTAAAAAAAGGATTTTAAAAATATGAAGTAAAGTGAACCTAACTACAACCATAGTAAGTGTATTCAACTAACTTCTCAGTCTTTGTCCAAAAAAAAAGTCAATATAGGAATCGTATATATTATTAATCTTGATTTATCATTAATTATTTTTGGAGCATACACACACACATACTCCTGCATATAAATCTCAAAATTCCTACTCCAAAGCAAAGAAATAATATTATTATAAAATTAGGTCCTATCTTCGTCCAGCAAGCAATTTCTACATAGTAATCAACTCCTGAAGCCACCAGAAGAGAGATACATGGCCAACCACAGAAATTCTGACTCAATAGCTCATCAGAGGAACAGGCAGATTTGAAATCCAATTCCTTAACCACCTTGCACGCAAAAATGCTCATTAACAGCCAACATATCTTAAACAAATCAGACAATTTATAAGCCAATAATCACTCTCATGAATAACTCTTTGGTGAAACAGGAAATCAAACCATTGATTAGCAAGGAGACCTGGAGAGAGAGGAGAGAGAAAGGAAGAAGAGAAGAAAACTGTCTGTTCTGAAAGAAAATATCTGTGCAATAAATATCTTGAATAGTAAATAAAAATGATAGCGAGTGAATTAAACTCTCAACTCAAAAAAAGGAGAACGGAGAAAGAAAACAAAAAAAATAATTTAGAAAGAGAGATAGAAGCAGAAATAAAAGTATAAAACTAGTATAAAATAAGTCCAGATGAAAAGTAATCAGTCACTCTGATTCTTTGGGAAGCTCAATAAAATAGGTATCATACAGACAAGTCTTATAAAGAAAAACTATTAGGGGAAGACAAACATCAACAACATTAGGTGAGAAAATCGGACCAGGAGCGAAGTCAGAGAGAATGTTGTGCATCTGCACATGGAGATGCCTTTTAGGATCTCATTGATAAAGCTGCTTTTTAAATGAAACTGGAATTACTCAAACTGGCTCAAATAGAAAATAGAAAATTTTACAAATGTTCTTTATGGTTTCAAGAGTGTTTTTAAGAAAGAGAATTCCAAATATATGGTGGATTAGATGTATTTACAGATGAATAGTTTCTAAAACTTAAGAATAGATATTTACTCTACCAGGAAACTCTTCCAGAATATAGAATAAGAAGGTATATCTCTATTAATTATGAAATTAACATGAGCCTGTTACCAGGACCAAAATGAAAATGTGAACAAGGAATCAGCTTAAACAAACTATTAGAAAATTAGATAATCTTTTACTATCCTTACATTTAATGTCCTCACCGTTCTGCCAGGAAAAAAACCACAATATGCTCACGAAGTGTATAAAGCATTTGATAAAATTCAGGATCCACTTCTCTAAAACACATTCTTTTTGGAGGGCACTTCCTTAACATGCTTTTGTTAAAATAACTAACAAACACCACAAAAAAGCGCTCTCGAGCCCTTGCTTAAAACAAAGACAATAAATCACAACTAAAGATGTGTGAGGGGCAGGCACACAGGATCACCCCCACCCAAGGGCTCCTCTGTACAGGCTGGGATTCTCCCCCCAAAAGGGCAGAAGTTAGAACACTATGCAGCGGCAGCTGAGGCATGAGGAAGGGCAGAGTTCGTGGAGTATGTTGGTGGAGAGTGCTGTCTCACTAAGCTTCTAGCCCTGAAAATTGGACACTAAAAGGAAGAAAACTGTAAAATATTAAACACTGTTCTCTGCTTTGAAGGAAGCAACAAGTCAGCGGGAAGAGATAGAGATAATAATGGACAATTCTTGGAAGGTGGGGATGCCGGGGAAAGACAGGACAGGTGATGCACAGCGCCTTGGTCTATCCATCCAAAGATCCCATAGGCATCATTCATCATAACAATCAAGCAGAATATAAATAAAGAGGCACTTACCACTGCAAAGTGACATCCTTGCTAAGCTTCTTGATCCCTCTGTGTAAGAAATACGTATACAAGGGGAAAAACCCACCAATAACCACATTTCCATCCTTTTATGCACTGGGTTCAATTCACAAAAAGCAGTCAGGATAAGCCAAATGACAAAGAGAGGAAACTGCAGGAACAGGAAGAAGAAAATCAAAAGGAACATCTTATAAGCCTCTGCAAATCCCTGCTTCTGTGTGAGGTGTGACGCAGCAGAAGCAGAGGTGGAACATGCAGCCTAAGAAGATATCGACACATGTCACATATAGTAACACATACACACACACACACACACACACGTGTATATGTGGTTTTTGTGGACTGGAAAAGCAATTCTAATGCTCTCTGGCTCCTTTCAGCAGTCTCTTCCTCTCCCCTGGTGAGATCCAGACCCTTCTCTGTCCAGGGGCTCTGCATCTGAGGTCCTGTGTCCAGGTGAAAAACACCAGTTGGAAAACATGTTTGAGGAACATCCTCTCCAGCCTTAGGCACTATGATTTCATCCAGGTCCATGGATAGCAAGGCTCCAGGGACCACCTCTTCTTGGCCAGATGGGGTTCCAAATCTTTTTCAACAAGCCATCCACATGAATGCCATTTGTGATGCTGCAAAATAATTGCATCAGAGGATGTGATATCAAGTGTAAGGTGAAAGGTTCAGAAAGTATCCATGTCAGTCAAGCCTTAGCCAAGAACGTTCCAGCATCTCTCCCTCCAAAGTCCAAGATAGGGAGGGACAGCTTCATACACCCAGGGCCCAGGGCAGCCACTGAACATTCCATGTGTGACCCGTGCAGGACTGCACACCAATCATGAGTGCAGAAACACCATAAGGACGTGAGTCCCTGCCTGGGGAAGCAATAGTCAAGCTGAATTCAGAAAATTCCAAAGCCATAGCTCAAGATCAATGCAGAAATAAAGCTACATTTTTTATTCTTAAAAATCTTCCTCCTTTCCTCTTCCTCAGTTCTTTTAACCTTGTTAATCCCAGGAATCAATATGGTGTGGTGATTCACTTCCACACCTTCAAGATTAGTTTCCTCCACTATTTATGCTGTTGTGAGAACATGGGACTATGTGGGAAATTCCTTTATTTTTTCATCCTAAAGTGGCAGATACATGCTAGAAAACACCTATGTTCCCATCACCCCAAACATCAATGACAAGGGCCACATCTATACATCTATCTGGCCCTGGAGCACAGTGCACTTTTATGGCAGGAAAATGATTATTCTGTAGGATACTGTAACGGTGGGCACAGGATACATTTCCCAAAACCCACAGAATGTACAAGACAAAGAGTGAACTCTAACGTAAACTATAGTTCTTGGTTAATAATAATGTATCAATCTTGGTTCCTGAATTATAGCTAATATAATACGCTAATGCAGGATGTTAATAATAATGGAAACCGTGCGTGTGTGCAGGGAGGAAGAGTATACGGAGACTCTATACTCTCATCTCAGTTTTTCCATAAATCTAAAACAGCTCCAAAAACATAATATTTATTAATTATTTTGTTAGCCAATCTGGTAACCACTGGCCATATGTCATTATTGAGCATTTAAAATATGGTTAGTCTAAATTTAGCTATGTTATGAGTGTAAAATATGCATGGATTTAAAAAAAATTGTATGACAAAAGTGAATATAGATCATCTAAATAATAATATTTATACTGATTATACATTGAGACCATAATACTTCTTGACCTACTGGGTCAAGTAAAATATATTCTTAAGATAAAAATATTAAAGTATACACGACTACTGAGTTGGGAATTGCAAAATGCATCCAATGCACACAGACATGAGACTCTGGCAGAGGCAAGGGCTTCTAGGTTTTGCAACCACCACATCAAATTATGACTTACCACACTGAAACCCACCTCTTCTGACTTGAGACAAGGCTAGTGTTATGGGTTGATTTGGTCCTCCCAGCCCTCAAAAATCCCCTCCACTCAGCCCTTACATCAAACCCACCACTCCAGTTTCCTGCCAACTGCTGGCACACACACATTCTACATTAAGATGCTACCACTTGCCACAAAATTCATCCTGGTGGGAGCCATGTTCCACTTCCCACATGCAAGCCTGTGTTCACCTTCTGTTGCTGGTTTCAGTCCACTTCCGGTGCACGTCTTGGTTCACTTCTGGTGCAGCCACAAGTGCTCCATTGACGGCATGACTCTGAACCACCAGGAAGTCCAGCATCTAGTGCATCGAAAAGATGCTAGGACAACTGCTAACTTTTTGAGATCCATTGTCTCCATACCTATCCCCCTAGTCTGAAGTCAAGCACACTCCTACCCTTAACCTCATGATGACAAGTCAAGGGACTTTGTGGAGCCCCTCCAGGTTGGGCAACAGCTGGACCTGGGACTTCTGGGTCGCCGGAATGACCCAAAGCTGGATCCCTTGTAGGGTGGAGGAAGTGAAGAATTTGGGGTCAGTGTTTCAATGTCTTTGAACAAGTCTAGCCTAATGCTATGTATCCCGATCTAATACATAGTGGTTTTTTTTCTTCTTTGTATGTGTAGATGTATTAGTTCTAGTTGTATCATGTTGTCATATCCTTCGTTGGCGCAGCCACGTTAAGTTTCCCTCTAGATATTTACGTACAAAGACATATTGCAACTATGTACCCTCTCTTTGCATTCTTGCAGACAAAATTCCCCTATGAACTATCTATTTACAAACCATAGTTAAGTGTTTCCATACATCCATTTCCTCAAACAAAAATAATATTGGGGCCTGGCCAAGTTGTGTAGTGGTCAAGTTCCCGTGTTCTGCTTCCGTGGCCCGGGGTTCACTAGTTCTGATTCCGGGCACATGCCTATGCAGCACAAGACACTTAATACACCACTCCTCAAGCCATTCTTGAGGAGTGGTGCATCCCACAGAGAAAAATTAGAGAATAATTGGCTCAGATGTTAGCTCAGGGGCGTTCTTCTTCCCTAAGTGGTAATGTTGATGGAGAAGTAGATAACTGAAAATTCACTCTGTTCTTTGTCAGGTGCATCTGGGTAAAGGATACCTTGGAATCATAGGACATTAAAACTTAAAAACACTTTTCAAGCTCTTCATAATAAAGATGAAGAAAGTTTAAAGAGGTTAAACTATTTGACCAAGATTAATTCCTGGAAATAGAGTGAGATCCTCTAATTCTCAGTGGGTACATTGTCATAACATATCTAGCATTAAATAACCAAGAGAGGGAAGTCTGTTGACTTCCAGGTAGAAATGCTTCCCCTTCACTTTTTTGTTTTCTCTCTCTTAGACGACTGCTTTGCCCTGACAAAGAATTTATCTGGTGTTTATGCTACACTTCAGAAGAGGAAAATGCTCCTGGCAAACTTTATTGTGATTCAGTGTGGCACCAGAGAGCCCAGTCATTTAAAAATGAGAATAGAAAGAATAAGGTAAATAATATTAAAGAAGAAGAGAAAAATCTATTATTTTAGTGGGTAATAACTTATAAAATTTAGAATTTTAAATAAGTTGACTAATGTGAAAAGATACTAGATAACCACATAAAATATTTTTATATTAGCAAGAACTATTTTAAACCTATAAGTAATTATTCTGTCTTAGGATAAATAAAATATTTGAAATAATTGGATTTATGCAACATGATGCCATATGTAGTTATATAAGTTATGTAAGATAAATGAAGAAGATTATAAAGATATACCACAGGACATAAAAGCTCTGAAGAAATGGAGAGATATACTACAATTATGAAGGAAAATAATATCCATTTTCCAAGCATCATTCAGATTCACTGTATTTAAAATCAACTTTTAAAATGATACAGTAATTGTTTTATAGACAATAAGATATCCCTTTGCAAAATAAAACACTGGACCATCGACTAACATTATTCACAAGTAAACCACTCCAAATGGATTATAGGGCTAAAATTAAAAGTAGAAATACTCAGTGCATAACAGTGGTGGATGACATTACAGGAGAATATCTATGATCATAAAATTAGTAAAATTATTCTTAATATATATTCTTTTATTTTAATTTTTTGTTTATTGCAGTAACATTGGTTTATGACATTGTAAAAATTTCAGGTGTACATCATTGTACTTCTATTTCTGCATAGATTACATCATGCTCACCACCAAAATACTAATTACAACCCATCACCACGCAAATGTACTGAATTATCCCTTTCACCCTCCTCCTTCCTCCCTCCCCCCTTCCCCTTTGGTAACCACCAATCCAATCTCTGTCCCTATGTGTTTCTTTATTGTTGTTATTATCTACTACTTAATGAAGGAAATCATACAGTATTTAATCTTCTCCCTCTGACTTATTTCACTTTGCATTATACCCACAATGTCCATCCATGTTGTCACAAATGGCTGGATTTCATCGTTTCTTATGGCTGAGTAGTATTCCATTGTGTATATATACCACAGCTTCTTTATCCATTCCTCCCTTGATGGGCACTTAGGTTGCTTCCAAGTCTTGGCTATTGTGAATAACGCTGCAATGAACACAGGGGTGCATGTACCTTTACAAATTGGTGTTTTCAAGTTCTTTGGATAAATACCCAACAGTGGAATAGCTGGATCATATGGTAGTTCTATCCTTGATTTTTTGAGGAATCTCCATACTGTTTTCCATAGTGGCTGCACCAGTTTGCACTCCCACCAGCAGTGTATGAGAGTTCCCTTCTCTGCACATCCTCTCCAACACATGTTGTTTCCTGTCTTGTTAGTTACAGCCATTCTGACGGGCGTGAGGTGATATCTCATTGTAATTTTGATTTGCATTTCTCTGATAGTTAGTGATTTTGGACATCTTTTCATGTGTCTGATGGCCATCTGTATATCTTCTTTGGAGAAATGTCTGTTGAGGTATTTTGTCCATTTTTTAATTGGGTTCTTAGTTTTTTTGTTGTTGAGATGCATGAGTTCTTTATATATTTTGGAGATTAAGCCCTTGTCAGAAGTATGGTTTGCAAATATATTCTCCCAATTGTTAGGTTGTCTTTTCGTTTTGTTGATGGTTTCCTTTGCTGTGCAGAAGCTTTTTAGTTTGATGTAGTCCCATTTGTTTATTTTTTCTATTGTTTCTCTTGCCCGATCAGACGTGGTGTTTGAAAAGATGTTGCTAAGACCAATGTTGAAGAGCGTAGCGTACCGCCTATGTTTTCTTCTAGAAGTTTCACAGTTTCAGGTCTTACATTCAAGTTTTTAATCCATTTGGAGTTAATTTTTGTGTATGGCATAAGGTAAGGGTCTACTTTCATTTTTTTGCATATGGCTATCCAGTTTTCCCAACACCATTTGTTGAAGAGACTTTCTTTTCCCCATTGTATGTTCTTGGCTTCTTTGTCAAAGATTAGCTATCCATAGATGTGTGGGTTTATTTCTGGGCTTTTGATTCTATTCCATTGATCTGTGTGTCTGTTTTTGTGCCAGCACCATGCTGTTTTGGTTACTATAGCTTTTTAGTATATTTTGAAATCAGGGAGTGTGATATCTCCAGCTTTGTTCTTTTTTCTCAGCATTCCTTTAGCTATTCGGGGTCTTTTGTTGTTCCGTATAAATTTTAGGATTCTTTGCTCTATTTCTGTCTAAAATGTTGTTGGAACTTTGATAAGGATTGCATTGAATCTATAGATGGCTTTAGGAAGTATGGACATCTTAACTATGTTAATTCTTCCAATCCAAGAGCACGGAATATCTTTCCATTTCTTTGTGTCTTCTTCAATTTCTTTCAGAAACGTTTTATAGTTTTCGGTGTACAGATCTTTCAACTATTTGGTTAAGTTTATTCCTAGGTATTTTATTCTTTTTGTTGCAATTGTAAATGGGATGGTATTCTTAATTTCTCTTTCTGCTACTTCGTTGTTAGTGTACAGAAATGCAACTGATTTTTGTATGTTGATTTTGTATCCTGCAACTTTACCATATTCGTTTATTACTTCTAAAAGTTTTCTGGTGGATTCTTTAGAGTTTTCTATATATAAAATCATGTCATCTGCAAATAGTGACAGTTTCACTTCATCCTTTCCAATTTGGATCCCTTTTATTTCTTTCTCTTGCCTGATTGCTCTGGCTAGGACTTCCAGTACTATGTTAAATAAGAGTGGTGACAGTGGGCATCCTTGTCTGGTTCCTGTTCTTAGAGGGATGGCTTTCAGTTTTTCACCATTGAGGATGATATTAACTGTGGGTTTCTCATATATGGTCTTTATTATGTTGAGATACTTTCCTTCTATACCCATTTTATTCAGAGATTTTATCATAAATGGATGCTGTATCTTGTCAAATGCTTTCTCTGCATCTATTGAGATGATCATGTGATTTTTATTCTTCATTTTATTAATGTAGTGTATTACGTTGATTGATTTGCGAATGTTAAACCATCCCTGCATCCTTGGAATAAATCCCACTTGATCATGGTGGATAATCTTTTTAACATATTGTTGTATGCGATTTGCTAGTATTTTGTTGAGGATATTTGCATCGATGTTCATCAGTGATATTGGCCTGTAGTTTTCTTTTTTTGTGTTGTCCTTGTCTGGTTTTGGTATCAGGGTAATGTCAGCTTCGTAGAATGAGTTAGGGAGCTTCCCCTCCTCCTCAATTTTTTGGAAGAGTTTGAGAACGGTAAGTATTAAGTCTTCTTTCAATGTTTGGTAGAATTCCCCAGGGAAGCCGTCTGGTCTTGGACTTTTATTTTTGGGGAGGTTTTTGATTACTGTTTCGATCTCCTTACTGGTGATAGGTCCATTCAAATTCTCTACATCTTCTTGATCCAGTTTTGGAAGGTTGTATGATTCTAAAAATTTATCCATTTCTTCCAGATTGTCGAATTGGTTGGCATATAGCTTTTCATAGTATTCTCTTATAATCTTTTGTATTTCCGAGGTGTCTGTTGTAACCTGTCCTCTTTCATTTCTGATTTTACTTATTTGTGCATTCTCTCTTTTTTTCTTGTTGAGTCTAGCTAAAGATTTGTCAATTTTGTTGACCTTTTCAAAGAACCAGTTCTTGGTTTTATTAATTTTTTCTATTTTTTTTTTGGTCTCTATTTCATTTATTTCTGCTCTGATTTTTATTATTTCCCTTCTTCTACTGATTTTGGGCTTGGTTTGTTCTTCTTTTTCCATTTCCTTTAGGTGCATTGTTAGATTGTTTATTTGAGGTTTTTCTTGTTTGTTGAGATAGGCCTGTATCGCTATAAAATTCCCACTTAGAATCGCTTTTGCTGTATCCCATAAATTCTGGCATGTCTTATTTTCATTTTCATTTGTCTCCAGGTATTTTTTGATTTCTTCTTTGATTTCCTCTTTAACCCAGTCGTTGTTCAGTAGCATTTTGTTTAATCTCCATGTATTAGTAGCTTTTCTGATTTTCTTCCTATAGTTGATTTCTAGTTTCATACCGTTGTGGTCAGAAAAGATGCTTGGTATTATTTCAATCTTCTTAAATTTATGGAGACTTGTTTTGTGGCCTAATATGTGATCAATCCTGGAGAATGTTCCATGTGCATTTGAAAAGAACGTGTATTCTTCGGTTTTTGGATGGAATGCTCTGTATATATCTACTAGGTCCATCTACTCTAGTGTGTCGTTTAAGGCCAATGTTTCTTTATTGATCTTCTGTTTGGATGATCTATCCGTTGGTGTAAGTGGAGTGTTAAAGTCCCCTACTATTATTGTGTTACTGTCTATTTCTGTTTTTATGTCTGTTAATAATTGCTTTATATATTTAGATGCACCTACATTGGGTGCGTAGATATTTACAAGTGTTATATACTCTTGTTGGATTGTTCCCTTGATCATTATGTAAAGCCCTTCTTTGTCTCTTTTTACAGTTTTTGTTTTAAAGTCTATTTTGTCTGATATGAGTACTGCTACCCCAGCTTTCTTTTCATTGCCATTTGCGTGGAGTATCTTTTTCCATCCCTTCACTTTCAGTTTGTGAGTGTCTTTAGGTCTGAAGTGTGTCTCTTGTATGCAGCATATATATGGGTCTTGTTTTTTTAACCAGTCAGCCACCCTATGCCTTTTAATTGGAGCATTTAGTCCATTGACGTTTAAAGTAACTATTCATAAGTATGTACTTACTGCCATTTTTTTAACTTTTCATTTTCTCACTGTTTTAGTAGTCCTTCTCTGTTCCTTTCTTCTTCTATACAGAATTGATGGTCACTTTAGTTTGACCTCTGTCTGAAAGCTGTACTCTTAACTCCCCTCCTCCCTCCTTTTATGTTTCTGATATCAGATCTAACCTCTTTCTTGTGTATTTGTATCCATTATGTTCTAATGATGGAAATAGATAATTTTTCCTGTTTGTGGTCTTCTCTTTTCCCCTTAAATCAGTCCCTTTATCATTTCTTGTAGCACTGGTTTCTTGGTGACAAACTCCTTTAATTGTTGCTTATCTGGGATAATTTTGATCTCTCCTTCCATTTTGAATGATAACCTTGCTGGGTAGAGTATTCTTGGCTGTAAGTTTTTTCCTTTTAGCACTTTAAATATCGTGCCATTGTCTTCTAGCCTGTAAAGTTTCTGCTGAGAAGTCAGCTGATAGCCTTATGGGGTTTCCATTGTATGTAACTTGACATTCTCTTGCGGCTTTTAGGATTCTCTCTTTATCTTTAATTCTGGACATTTTGATTATGATGTGTCTTGGTGTGGGCCTCTTTGGGTTTATTTTGTTTGGGGCTCTATGTGCTTCCTGTACCTGGATGTCTGTTTCCTTCCTTAGGTTAGGGAAGTTTTCATCTATTATTTTTTGAAATAGATTCTCTGACCCCTTGTCTCACTCTTCTGCTTCCGCGACACCTATAACACGGATGTTAGTGCGCTTGATGTTGTCCCAGAGGTCCCTTAGACTGTCCTCACTCTTTTTAATTCTTTTCTCTTTTACCTGTTCAGCTTGGGTAATTTCTTCTTGTCTTTCGTCCAGCTCACAGATCCGTTCTTCTGTATCCTCTACTCTGCTTTTGAGTCCCTCTAATAAATTTTTCATTTCCAGTATTGTATTCTTCATTTCTGATTGGTTCTTTTTTATATCTTCCCTTTCTTTGTTGACATTCTCACTGAGTTCATCTATTCTTCTCCCCACATCAGTGAGCATCCTTAACACTCTTAATTTGAACTCTCTGTCGGGTAGGTTGCTCATTTCTGTTTCACTTATTTCCTTTTCTGGGGTTTTGTCCTGTTCCCTTACTTGGAATGTATTCTTTTGCCTCCTCATTTTGCCTCTTTCCCTGTGCTTGTGTCTACGTATTAGGTAGGTCAGCTACGTCTCCTACTCTTGGATAGGTGACCCTATGTAAGTGATGACTTAGAAGTCTTCCAGTGTGCTTCCCTCAGTTCTCAATGTTCCAGGGGTGACCCCTATGTGGGCTACGTGTTTCCTTCTGTTGTGGCCTGTTTGCTCTCCCTGTAGGCGCCCAGGGCGGCCGAGTTATGCTCCTGGCCAGCTGTTGTAATGCTTAGCTGCTTGTAGTTGTTGTGGGCCCTTCAGGTTCTTTATCAGGTGTGGGGAGCCCCAGCACAGTTGGCTGCAAGTTCTAATACCACATTTGTGTTGCAGTATTTCTTTTAAGTGAGTAGGCACCCAGCATGGCAGGTTGTTAGGCTCAGGTCCTTACAATTGCTGTAAGCCTCTAGACTATTAGGTCTCTTGTCAGCTCTCTGAGGTTGCAGCTGGGTGGGGCTGACCTCAGGCACAGGAGCACCCAATCATTTCAGGCTTTGGAAGGTGGGGCAAACCTCCTATGTGGGTCTTTGAGAAGCACAATTCTTCTGCAGCTGATAAGCCCTGCTGACCACAGGTCCACACACACAGTCAACACAGTCCTGCCCCGTGTGAGCGCCTCAACCTCCCCAAACAGACCCAGTCTCTCCACGGCGGGAGCCCCGCACACTCTGCCACCACCCCACACTCTCCACCCGCTCCTTATGCACACCCTGCCCCACTCAAGTCGGCTCAGATGCCAGGCTGCAGAGAATCCAGTCACCTATCTATGCAGGCCCACAAGTTGCCTGAGGGCTTGTTGTTTGGTGGGGCCAGTCTCTAGGGTGGGCTGCCTGCCCTGGCTGAGCTGGATTAAATTGGTGCTCTAGCGGGTGGGGCAGACCTGGGCTAGCAGGCCTCAGGGAGAACTCTAATGGCTTCTGTGTCAGCACACCCACACCAGGCCACAACAATGGCTGCCGCCAATGTCCCAGTCCCTGGAGAGGTCTCACCCCTCACCAAGATGCACTCAGGGCCTATTAGGTGAGTTTCTTTTCACCACAGCACTGTGCACCTTTTTTTCTGGTGATTTTAGGATGCTTTCTGAAATGGGTGAGTTTGCACATGGGTCCTTTAAGAACCAGTTTTAGTTTCTTTGTGAACTGGGTTTTCTGTGGGTACTCCCCAGTGTTTTAGTAGCAGGCAAAGTCAGATATTATGCCACTCATCTCCATTGTGCTGGGTCCACAAAATGCCCACAGCGGGGGCACTCCCCGGCTCACGGCCCCGCGCCTCCAGGGAGACTCTGTACTTGTGAGCTGCTACCGGCAGCTGTGAAGCTGGCGGCTTGTGAAGGCAGTGTTTTTCCTCTTCAGAAGGGAGTCTCTGCCTCTTCTACCTCAGTTAGGATTGT
This sequence comes from Diceros bicornis minor, assembly GCF_020826845.1. NCBI lineage: Eukaryota > Metazoa > Chordata > Mammalia > Perissodactyla > Rhinocerotidae > Diceros > Diceros bicornis. The sequence goes on along the minus strand of NW_026690902.1, from coordinate 2,185,439 downwards.
CCGTTGTTGCAGGAGTTCCTCTTATGCAGTTTTCAGTTCTGTCTCAGGGGTAATTTTTCCACGAGTAGTTGTAAATTGGCTGTGTACTCGGGAGGATGTGAGTTCCGAGTCTGCTTATGCCGCCATCTTGACTCTGCCTCTCCTTAATATATATTCTTAAAGATGTGTTGTTGTCATTTACCAGTGTCCAATTGACCAAAGCCAGTTAAAAGGCCAAGTCCACACAGATTCAAAGTGGGAGGTTTCTACCAAAACACACAGATGAAGGGAGTGAATTGATGTGTGGGCAGTTATGCAATCTACCACAGATAATTTTAGAGGAAAATTAATCTGAGGTAATATTCATATTTGTGTATTTGTGCATTTGAATGCCGAGGATCATTGTACAAAGCCAAAAGAAAGTAAAGCAATAAATTAATTGGAGATGTAAGGTAAATTTACTTTGTACTATTTTTGTGTGTGTGTGTGTGTGAGGAAGATCAACCCTGAGCTAACATCCATGCTAATCCTCCTCTGTTTGCTGAGGAAGACTGGCTCTGAGCTAACATCTATTGCCAATCCTCCTCCTTTTTTTTTCCCAAAGCCCCAGTAGATAGCTGTATGTCATAGTTGCACATGCTTCTGGTTGCTGTATGTGGGACATGACCTCAGCATGGCCTGACAAGCGGTGCGTCAGTGCACGCCCGGGATTCAAACCCAGGCTGCCAGTAGCGGAGCACGCACACTTAACCACTAAGCCACAGGGCCGGCCCTTTACTTGGTACTTAAAGTCTGCTTGCAAAAATTTGGTAGTTTATTTTTCAGGTGTATGCAAATTCTGGTGAAAAAATATATATATTGATTATTTTCACTTGAACAAGTTGTAGTCCTTAACCCTATTGATGGGTTTCTCTCTGGCCTTAGGAAGTTAATGTAGCACTAGGGGGCAAGGATGCAGCCTAATAGCCCCACAATTGAGGCCAAGATGGAGAGGCTCTCCACGGCCACCATGACCTTGCCCTTGGTGCAGTGGCAGGCAGGGAGGAAAGTGTCCCAGACACTGCAGAACATCAGCATGCTGAACGTCAGGAACTTGGCTTCATTAATGTTGTCAGGCAGGTTCCAGGCCAGGAAAGCCACAGTGAAGCTGCCCAGGGCCAAGGATCACAGGTATTCCAGGACACAGTACAAGGCAGTGACTGAGCCCTTGTTGCACACGATGAGGATGTGGCCGTGTTCAGAGTGTGCAACTGTGTCAATGAAGAAGGAGTGGTTCCAGCCAGATCACACAGAGAGTCAGCTGGATAAAGGAGCAGATGGGAATGATGAAATTAGGTGCCCCTGACACCAACCACTGCCACATCCTTCTCCCTGGTTCAGTGACATTGAAGGCCAACACAACAAAAATAGTTGTGGCCAAAACAGTTGAAACAGCCACAGTAAAAACAACTTTAAATGTGATTTGTTGAATAATGTAGGTGGTTGTGTTGGGTCAGCCGATGAAGAGTAAGGAGCAGAGAAAGCAGAGGGTGAGGGAGATAAGCAGGATGTAGCTGAGAGTCCAACTCTTGGCCTTGATTACAGGAGTGTCTTGGTGCTTCACAAAGACCCCAAGGACCACTGCTGTGACAACAGAGAAACAAGGAGCTGTGCAAGCCAGAGTCTTCCCTAAAGAATCTTCAAATGCCAGAAATGTCACAAGTTTCAGCAGGCTGCGATTTCTCTCATTGTTTGCATACTGGCTTCCTGGACGCCCTATACATTGATCTCTATTTGAAAAGGAAAGGAAAGTCTTGGTGTTTCAGTCAGCCACTCTTCCACATTCCCATTACAAAAAACAAAAGTCTCATTGGCATTATAGGGCCCATTGCCCACACCTTATTTGGTTGTGAGACACCAAGTTGCAGAGACTTACGTTAAAAATATTCACATTACACAGTTCCGTTCTATGCCAGAATGCTTTTAGCTTCAAGTAGGTGATAATCCACCTCCAGAAGTTCCAAGTTTGGGTCTTGTGTTAGTTGGATGTTTCCATAAACTTAAGGGTTTAAGGGCGAATATTTTAGGTGGTGGGGATTTTGCAACACACCAGTGAGGTACTGGGAAAGTGAGACAGGGAAAGGAAGGCAGGGCATCAGGGACATCAAGTGCTTTACGACTGTGCTCACCTAGAGCTCAATCGCTCTGGGGAGCACTGTGAGGCAAGAGGAACACATGGGAACAAGTCATCTCAGCTGAGGATGAGGCAGCTGCAACACATACGCAGGCATGAACATCAGCCATCATTCAAGGGCTACGCCCTGGCCTATGAATTTGTATTTGGCAAACTTTTACTGTAAAGTGACAGAGAACAAATATTTCAGGCTTTGTGGGCCATAGGGTCTCTGCCACAACTACTCATCTCTGACCTCAGGGCATGAAGCAGCCATTCTTATTGTTGAAAGTGGGCATTCTTTTCTCGTCCCTATTTCTACAAATAATATTAGAACAATGCAATTACCGTAATTACAGCTTTTCTTTTTGAATCACTTTTCTTTATAAATCTTGTTTCCCCATTTTTCTAACTCGATTATTGTTTGATAAAAAACGTAGTAAAATTCTTATCTTTCAAAGTAAATTCCTTTGATAAAGTGGTTTGAATTGCGGTAAAGCTAAAAATTATTTAGAAAAGGATACAGACTTTTGCAATATTCAGACATTCCATTTGGGAAATTTAATGGTGCTAAATGTATTCATTTTCTTTTGCATTTCCCAAACACATTTTTAGCCAAAATTAAAACTATGCTTCGCATAACATACAGCAACAACCTACAAGTACACTTCCTCCATTGTACCTAGCTATTAGAACCCCAATTTTGAGTGACCTAAGCCAATTGTGGCAGATCTAAGCTAATTTTTGCCAGAGTGTGCTCCACCTCACTTGTCAGCTATGTGCCATGGGCCTAAATCAATGACAATCTGATTGTATGGTCTCTTTCTTGTACTAAATAAAACCTGCATCTAATAGGATGCTATAGCTCACTCTTCCTCTTTCTTTCCCCTGTGGATGATGAGCAGTGGCAGACACGTGTAAAAATAAAATCCAACACTCTAAGCATATTGAAGCAAAAGTTATATGGAGCCTGAGTCTTTGTTATCAAAAGGTTGATAGAAAAAAAAATTTGCATCTGTCTATTTCTGAAATTCTTGTAACATAAATAACAAATGTCATGATTTAAGGCCACTATGAGGTTCTCTATCACTTTGAGCTGAACAAATTCTAACTAATGTATTTTGTGCATTACGTTTATGTGTTTTTGAGAGTGAGAAATGGGACTTTAATACTGCATTATCAAACACTTTACTATTGATATGTGGGAAAATCATTACTATTGATACATTAATTTCATCTTTTATTTATTTAGTTAATTATTTATTCATTTATTTATTTATCTTTTGATTGAGGAAGATTAGCCTTGAGCTAACATCTGTGCCAGTCTTCCTCTATTTTGTATGTGAGTGGCCACCACAGCATGTTTGATATGCAGTGTAGGTCTATACCTGTCATTTGAACCCATGAACCCAGGCCACCAAAGTGGTGCATGCTGAATTTTAACCACTACACCACAGGGCCTGCCTGATACATTATTTTGGATCCCACTAATTGATTAGATATTTTTGCATTCTAATTTAAAATATTTTTTGCATTATGTAAGTAAACGTTGAAGCAGAGTCCACTGGTGGCTTATTCATGACCCATCTATCCCCTTTCTACCAGCAGCTCAGTTGTGCTTTGACATTCAACTTCTTGCATGAGGCCGTGTGATTGAGGGGAGGCTGACAGCTCTAAATCAATTATAATTGGCCCCACTTGGAGGATGTGTTTTTGAGTTACTCTTACAAAGTCAGGGGGAGTAGATGCCCACTCTTTTTCATCTTTCTGTTCGCTTACTATGGTATAATACTTTAAACAGCTCAGCCTTTGAGACCACTAGGAGCCCAGCCTGAAGAGAAAGCTGGGAACCCAAGATGATAGAACAAAATATGAGAGTATCATCTGTGCTTGATTATAGTTTTGAGCTGCTGAATTCTCTAATCCTGGAGTCATTCTATCTCTGGCCATTTTTTTTAATTGTTTCACAATTTTTTATTTTTGAAAAGTGATATTTATGACAATATTCATTAAGTAAATAACAAATGGAATAAAACATATTTCCCTCTCCATCTTTATAATGCAACACTGTGCTTTTATTTTTTTCTGGCACAAAGAATCATCATAGTAAATTACTCTGGTCTTTTTTATGGGCTATAATAAAAATTTTTTAAAACACACATTTAGTTTGTTTTCTTTTTAATTTATAGCCAGATGCATTCTAACAACAAACATAATTTGTAAACATGCTCTCTCCTTCAGCCCTTATTTATTTCTGTAATATGTTATTTCATGCATTATTTTACTGGACAGAATATTTAACAATGTCAAGAGATAACTTTGGCAATTAGTACGTATGAATTCCTTGCTGTTTTGTTTGTTAAGACTGGAATATTGTACATTAAATATGATGGGTTTTTTTTTTCATTATTTACCTAGTCCATCATCATCCACGATCAGTCTTTTATCATCTCATTCCAGCCATACTAGTCTTATTCCATATGTCTGAATACACCACATAAAAACATTTTAAAAACACTTTATTGATGTATGGCTGACATACAAAAATCTGTACATACTTAATGTGTACAACTTAATGTGTTTGGAGATAATATACACCCGTGAATCCATCATTACAATCAAGCCATTAAACCTATTCATCACCTCCAAATGCTTCCTCCTGTCCTCTTTATTTTTTTATTTTAACCTCCTTTTTGAAAATACTTTTTTTCTTTTGAGGTAGGAACACTTAACATAAATCTACCCTGCTAATAAATTCTTAAGTCTACAATACAATATTGTTAACTATAGACCCATTTTGGACCGTAGGTTGCAAAAACTTATTCATCCTGCATAACTTTTGTTGTCCAAACTTCTATTGCCAAGAATCCCTCTTCATCTTGAACTGACAAATCCCCACATGTTTTCAAAAACTCAACTCAAACATCAGCTTTCCATGAAGAATTATCTGATTCATCCAAGTAAGACTATCTACTCTTGTTGACTCTGCTAACTTCTAACTACCTTTATTATGGCACTTTTCAAATTGCCCTGCTATTCTTTTTTCACATGTACCTCACTATGATTTCTTGGAAAGCAGGGCCTTTATCTTATCAAGTTTGCATTCTCGGTTCATTGTTTATATCTTCTAACAGAGCAATAATAATATAATATATCCATTCATTTATTGAATCTTTAGTTCCGGTTTTTGCACACCTACTATTTGTAAGACACAGTGCTCGTCACCTTGGGTGTAAAGATATGAATAGGAAGAATGTCCTAAAGACACTCACACTTACTTCCATCTTAATACCATATGTGTTATTTTGTGATCAAGATTAGTATATGTTGCTACGGAATCTCTAAGTGTTTGCCAAACACAACATGTAGTTTAAGAGCTGTATTCCCTTGAGAAGAGCTGCTTCAGCAGAACCTAACAATGTGAGTATCAAGAAACCAGATCAAGGTAACTCCCAAAATGGAAATGATGTATTGATTACCTAAATGAATCTATTGAACGAGTGAATGAAATAATAGAAAATAAAGAAGAAATGAGATGCTGTTGGTTAATCCCAGACCCATTACATTTTATTTGGAGACAAAGAAGACCTGAGAGAAAGTGATTGTGTAATTTTGCCAGTTCATACCTGTCTGATTACATTTTTCTCTCTCTCGGCACAATACACAGTCAAAGCAGCAGGTAGCTCTATTCCTGAGGGATTTTCCTGAATCCTGGCTGACAGAACATCCTACACCCATAGGGGTGAGTTTGAAAGAAGAGAATTATTGATAATAATGAACAATACTATATAATTGGATAATATTTTATTATTTTATAATATTGAATAATTGATAATATTATTTAAATTATCTCAAAAACTCTCTTAAAGATCACCTCTAAGATATGACATGATTGATGCACCCAGGGAAAGCAAAATAAAATCAAGGTCAATCTGCAGAAAACAATTCCCAACATGAAGATACATAATGATTTAAAACATTTTCCATCTCAATGACTAGGACGCTAGTTTGTTTTAAGCAAATGGGGCATCTGATCATGAATCATATTTGTTATTGCCAAATGTGATTCTGAATATGGTATTTCTGGATTACTTTTTTGAACTATAAGCAGATTTTACGTTAATAATAAATAATATTTAAATTCATACAATACGTTAACATGAGAATTGTTTGATTAGTACAAATTGCAATTACTGAATTTATTTAGTAATATATTTAATGTCAGGTAGATTATACACCAAAGACACAGGGACAGGCTTGAATGATATAATATAGCATCTTGAGGGATGACTTACAGGACTGAGTTTTAAAGAGAAATCTGATGAAAAGGAAGAATGTAGTTCCTGGAAGAGCAAAACGAATCTTTTTTTCTGATGGTGAATTTTTCTACAAGAATGTATAGAGGTGGGATGAAGAGATGGAAATATAAGGAATATTAATAAAATATTTAAATATTAAAAAAACCTCAAAGTCAATTCCTTTGATTCTAGTTAAAGAGAATAAAATCTGTTTTCTGGAATAAAACCAAATGGCCAAAGACAATTTGAATTGTATCTACAAGTCATCAAAAGTCTAGATCGTCAGCATCTGTTATGTCTTCAAGGCACAACGCATGGACAGCAATGAATTTGCAAGGAATGAGATTGACACTTTTTCAGCTTAAATGGGAATTTAAATCATCAATTTTTTATCAGCTCCTCCTACTAAATTGGTAGCCTCACTGTCCTGCTGTAGCATAGAAAGCATTTCAAAATTTGGGAATTTCTCCTTAATTAAATGGGTACTTTCAATATCTCTTGGACAGTAAGAAAAATTATATCAATTAATTGGGATTTTGCTATGAGTTAAATAATTTCATCATTATTTTCATATACGGTCTCTATCTTGTGATGTAGATGAAGAATTAATCCAAGATTGTGTTTTCTGCAACCTTTTTGAATCCGACGGCCCAGTCGATCAGCTCCTCATGTATGATGAAATCTTGACCACGTGGATCCTGGGGAACAAACTCCCTTACTTTCACCTGAAGTCCAAGACCTTTAAGAAAATGACATAGTTCAGAATTTCATGCTATGACACAGAGTTTCTTTTCTCATCCAGTGTCACATGAGCTCCAGTGCTGTTTTTAAATTGGGTGTTTTTTAGGAATAGGTGGAGCTGAAAGGGGGGCATAGTTGTGAAATGAAATGAGCATGGAAAGTGAGGACAGAAAACTCAGATGCGAACTGGTGGGGATACTCAGTTGCCCAGCAATTAGATTTATTCCCCTCTATATTTGTCATCTTCTGAATAAGTTCAATTTGGGAATGTTTACTATTCTGCATGCTTAAGGAAGAAGGCATTCTTGTCTGCCCTCAGAGAGCACATGGTGATTTGTTTAAACCATTCCTGAAGATTCCATGTCCAGGGAGTGCTGTAGAGCTAAACCTGAGCACCTTGAGCAATGAGGTTTGCTTTAGGGGTGCTAGGGAGTTTCCTTGAACTCAAGAAGAGACAAAGAAAGAAATATTGCTCCTTACTGACGTTGAACAAAATAATTTATTAAATGAGAGAGAAGATATAAAAGCTACTAGTAAAGAATATTCATACATTAATTGATATAATTTATGTATAAATGTATAACTAATATTTATATACTACATATATATATATAAAGTTCTATATTCATAAATAAATGTATAGTCACAATAAAATGTGTGTATTTAGATCTGACATCACATTCACTTCCATGTACGTAAGAGCAAGTATTTCAAGACACATTATGCATAGGTTTTGGATTTATAAAAGTCTAGGTTCATCTAAGTAGAATTGAAAAGTTCTTGGGGAAATTAAAATATATTTCAAGGTATTGGGGTTCTCATCTGTAAAAAGGGGATCAATCTCCTTGCTTCCAAAAGTCATTTTAAATTTCAATGAGGAAATACTTATTTAGCTATCAGTAGCATTTCTAGAAAAATGCAGGAAGTTCAAATAAATTGTCCTATCCCCAGTGGCATTTAAGATATCATGGGATAGGGCCAGAAGTAGATTTTACAAATCCCTGAATTTTTAAATTCCCTGGGATGAATTGTCATCAAGTTTTATCTTACAAACTTACCTCTCACAGAGAAAGTTTTTAATTGATTATTTCTAGTTAAAAGAGTTGACAGTGTTGCTAATTAGCCCTCACAATTATGAGAGATTTACATGCAACCTGTAAAGAAAGAACAGAAATTCATTATGCTCAAGTCACTGCTGATCTGTCACAATGTCACAATCACAATTCTATATCCAAATAAAATAACTCTCGGCTCCTAAAAAAACAATAATGGGATCACATTTAAGGGAGAAATTTTACCTGCTAAGGGAGAAACATGAGCTGGCCTGCATCCATTATGGACACCACTTCTGCTTTTATCAAAAACATTTCATGGAGGGCTCAGGCCGCCACATCCACAGCATGATAGGTGTAGTAGCTGGATCCAGACATGGTCGTGTCTATTTTGTCCTTTGGCAGAGAATCCAGGGAGGCATTGAGCGGACACTCCAAAATTTTCCACATTCAGGTTCTGCAAATGAGGAGTTAAAAATTTCAAGCCATAATTTGGTAAAGAAAAAGTCTTCTTGGTATTTAGAGGGGCTAACTGTCCATAGAGAGTTTTTAAATCCAGATATCTCAAAGTTCTGGTGTGCAAAGGAAAGACTCCCATGGTAAGTATCTAAAAAGTGGTGAAGTGGAATAAAAGTAGAATCCCATTGTGCATGTAGTGATCCATACCTTCTGAGTGGTTAAATAATAGTTTCCTGCAATGCTCACACTTATTAGTATACTTGTGTCAGCATACATGGTAAACGTATTGGCTAATGAGCCTATGATTCTGACAATGAAGGTCCAATCTTTTGAAGTGTACGTCCTCTTGGTCACAGGTATCTTAGTAACGGGCAGGCACCGTTCATAGTCACCTCTCTTCTAAGTACCCAGAGGAACTGCTCACTTTTTATATCAACTGACACTAAATTTCCCACCCAGATCCAGCCAAAATGTATCAACAGCGAGACCCTTCTGAAGACTAAAGATATGTCCTTGGAAGCCATCTGATAGAGAGGAAATCTAGTCCTTACCTTTCAGTACAGGATCAATATCTCCATAGGTTATCTGAATCAAAAGAGTAAAAAGGTTCTGTATTGAGTTCTCTGGAAACAACATAAGCAGAATTTCAGAAAATTCATATGATCAGGTAGCTAAACTTATATTCTTGGCCATAACACTGTGAATGTGAAGCAATATTATCTGATTGTAGAAGTGTTTGAGTGTAAGCTTGGCTTTGAAGCCAGACTGCCTGGATTCAAATCCTGACTCTAATATGACTAGCTTCACGATCTTGAGAAGGTTACATAACCTCTACCCATCTTAGTTTCTATATCTCTAAAAATTCCCATAATAATGGTACCTTTTCATTGCCTTTTATTAGGATTAATTTTGTGACTATTCGTAAAGCATTTGAAGAGTGTAAAATTTTTTATTGATTTTTTCATTATTAAAAAAAAATTTGTTTATTGCAGTAACATTGGTTTATAACATGGCGTAAATTTCAGGTGTGCATCATTATATTTCTATTTCTGCATAGATTACTTCATGTTCACCACCCAAATACTAATTACAACCCATCACCACACACTTATGCCGAATTATCCCTTTCGCCAGCCTCCCTTCCATCTTCCCCTCTGGTAACCACCAATCCAATCTCTGTCTCTATGTGTTTTTTTGTTGTTGTTATTATCTACTACTTAATGAGTGAGATCATACGGTGTTTGACCTTCTCCTTCTGACTTATTTCACTTTGCATAATACCCTCAATGTCCATCCATGTTGTCACAAATGACTGGATTTCATCATTTCTTATGGCTGAGTGGTATTCCATTGTGTATATATACCACATCTTCTTTATCCATTCATCCCTTGATGGGCACTTAGGTTGCTTCCAAGTCTTGGCTATTGTGAATAAAGCTGCAATGAACACAGTGGTGCATGTATCTTTACGCATTTGCATTTTCAACTTCTTTGGATAAATATCCAGCAGTGGAATAGCTGGATCATGTTGTAGTTCTATCCTTAATTTTTTGAGGAATCTCCATACTGTTTTCCATAGTGGCTGCACCAGTTTGCACTCCCACCAGCAGTGTATGACAGTTCCCTTCTCTCCACATCTTCTCCAACACTTGTTGTTTCCTGTCTTGTTAATTATAGCCATTCTGACGGGCGTGAGGTGATATCTCATTGTAGTTTTGATTCGCATTTCCCTGGTAGTTAATGATTTTGAACATCTTTTCATGTATCTGTTGGCCATCTGTATATCTTCTTTGGATAAATGTCTGTTCAGGACTTTTGCCCAACTAAAATGATTTTAAGTACATGTTTACATATAAAATGTTACTAACGAGAAGATAAATAACTAAGGTGTGGTTATTTCAGAATATTCAGCTTCCACTCTTTTGAGGGAATTTGGGCAACTACATTTCCAGAAGCTACTGTGGTCTGTTTTAGGCAATGATGCTAGCCTCAGGCTACTTCATCCCTTCTCAGCTTCACACACCAAAATAATGAATCCACCATATCAAGAACTATCTGTGGTAGGTATTTTCCTATTAGGCAGATATGCAAACGCACTTTCTTCTTTTCCACTTGAGAGGCCACAAAATTTCACCAAGGAGGAAAATTTCAGTCCCTCCAGATCCATCCCCCCAACATGCTCATACCTGTGGTATTTGTAGAGCTCCAGCAGTCTCCCAATCTGGGCAGAGAATGCTGGTGTGGTTCCTGCAGTGACAGCCACATCCTTGTTCTGTGCCTGGCAAGTGTAATTAGGGATCTTCTGGCCCCCACCCAATGACTACCTCATGGTGCTTTCCAAGGTGCTGACATCACTGTGAAAAGAATTGTAGACATGGAAACCCAGAAACAGCTTGGAGAGCAGCTGGGGGCTCCTGGTGATCTCCTTGAAGGCAAAAGCAAAGACCAAGACATAACGATAATTTTTGTAGTTCAGCCTGTACCAAAGCCATAGTATTAGAAATAATGATCAAGTCATGCACTATAGGAGTAACTGCTGTGGGAAAAAAAAAGAGGAAAAGCATGGCATTTTGACTCAAGCATCTTGTCCATTCCAGAGCAATTACTGTCTCTTCATGACTTTGGAATCCAAAGCACACGCACATGGTGTTCCCAAAACCTTGGAAGATCCAGCACTACCGCTCTGCACTCAAAAGATATAGACCAATGTCCTGAAATGAGTTACTTGGAAGGGTGCTTAAGGGAAAAGGACCAATTTACATATTTGTTTACAAGTCAAACACTACTTCATGCAGGCCAGCAACATGAGGTTGGTCATGGCCAAGTGCCGGTATAATGATATGAAGCAAAAGTTCATGATCCATACAAAGAAACTAGCTAGGTCAGGGAAGTGCATAAGAAAAGCTTGGAGGAAGGGCAAGTCGAATATAGAATGGTGTCATCAAAACTCTTGCAATATATCTTTCTAAAACTGCCTGCCTCACAGACTTAGGAAATACATGCTAGCAGAAGCAGGGAAATGCACCATCATAAATAAGGAGATAGTCTTAGGGAGAAAATAAAGAGGAAGAAGCAATTTATGACTCTATTTTTTTCTAAAAGAGTAAAAACAATTCAGAGTCCAAGGAGCAAAGCAAACTTGCACCTTTCATCTATTTCTTTACAGATTAGAAAACCATCATAGGCAGTGAGCTTTAGAGCTTATCTTTGGGTTGATGCCTCTCTTCAACGTCTAAGTTCAGTCCAACTTTAATTTTCAAACAATTTAATTGACAAGGTACAGCATGCAATTCCAGAAGATTGCAGAGTAAAACATAGGCTTTTGTTGATCTAATATTAAAATATTATTTTCATTGGTGAATACAGCTTTAAAAACCAAAATGTTGGGATGCTGTAATTCTGAGTCACACAGAAACACCCAGATTGGATTACAAATAGGACTTGTATTAATTTCCTATTGCTACTCTGAGAAACTACCACCGATTTAGAAGCCTAAAACAAGACAAATTTATTATCTTATACTTTGGGAGGTCAGAAATCTAAAATGAGTCTCACTGGTGAAAATCAAGGTGTCAGCAAGACTGAATTACTTCTGGAGGCTCTAGACAAGAGTCCATTTCTTTGCATTTTCTAGCTTCTAGAGGCTGCTCCCATTCCTAGGTAACAGCCTCATATCACTTCAATCTCTGTTTCCGTTGTCATAACTCCTTCTCTGACTCTGACTATCTTGACTTATTCTTTCACTTGTAAAGACCCTTGTGATTATATTGGACCCATCCAGATAATTCAGGATTATCTCCTCATCTGAAGATCCTTGACTTCATCACACTTGCAAAGTCTCCTTTGTATGTGAGGTAACATATTCCCAGATTTGAAGGATTAGGACTTGGTCACCTTTGGGGGCACATTCCACCTACCACAGGATCCAACTACATACTTTCCAATACTTGAAGCAAAACACAGAAGTGATTAAAGTATCTAGAAATGATATCCCATTTAAATATGAACAAAAAGATGGCATGGGTATCCTTGTTAATATCTGATAAAATCCGAGTTCAAAGCAAAAAGCATGTGAAATATCAAAGGTGGTGACCATATGTCATATGTGACATATGTGGTGACCATATGTGGTGAAAGGAAGAGAAGATCGAGTGCTAAAAGTCAATATACATACCCCCAAAGTGAAAAAGAGCTATTATTTATAGATCAGTGTGCATAAGTACATATATGAACAACCAGATTTGGAGATTTAACACAACCTCTGGTCAAATTAAAGATGAAGAAAATATGCAAAGTTATGGAAGACTTAAGCTTAACAGATATTTACATAAAAATGTCAATAACGGTGGTATTCTATGAACACCAAAGAATATACATACATTTAACCATGCACTGGGCCATCAAGTAAGCCTTTGAACATTGAAATTATACACTGTGCATTCTCTGACCACAGTATCATTAGCCTAGCAATTAATAAAAAGACATCTAGAAAATTTCATCATATATATATGTTAAACACTTGATCTTTGATAAGTACTAGGGAAATAATGTACACCATGACTATAGTTAACACTGCTGTATAGTACAAATAAAGTTGTTAAGAGATAAAACCTGAGTTCTCATCACTAGGAAAAAAATATATTTTCTTTTTTTTTTGCTTTTTCTTTTTATTATATCTATATGAGATGATAGATGCTAGCTAAACTTATTGTGGTCAACATTTTACGAAATATATAAGTCATACCATTATGCTGTACACCTCAAATTTATACAGTGATGAACTTCAATTATATCTCATTAAACTAGAAAACAACACATCTTTTTCAGGGAATACTCCAAATTATTTTAGACCATAAAGGATACTCAGTAAATTCATTTTGAAGAAAAATGAATAGCATCTCAATAAAAAGTTCCTTTTTGAATAATCTATATACTTTGATGAGACTTGCTCTTAGCACTAACTTCTAGCCAAGATATGGTGTGCGCAAGGATTCTCTCCCTTCCCACTTCGTGGGTCAGGAGCAGGATGGCATGAGGATCACAGCAGTGGGATCTTGGTTTTTTTTGCCTGCAACTTGCATCCTTTAGGCTTTCAGAAAATAGTCACTAATGGAGATTATTCTAAGGCAGGAGAAAATAAAAGATGCTTATTTCTGTCTTCTGTTTAGAAGGAAAATATTCCAGAAGGGAAAAAAAAAAGGAAACCATAAATAATTATTAAAGGAAAAAAAGGAGCTGATGATTCACAGTTTATGGGAGATTCTCAACACAGCTTTTATATTCAACTTTCATAACTGTCAGAGGGATTCACACACACACATGAACTTACAGGTAAAATGTGACATCTTTGCTTGGACGAAACACAAAGAAATTTCTGTTGCATTTCTGAATCCTGGGTCAATGTATAGAAGGGTGAAAACCCACTGACCACCAAGTCCCCTTTCTTGTAGACACTGGGCCTTATGTAATCAAAGCCATCATAATAACTCATCATGCACATGGAATGTGGAAATTTCCCAAGGAGGGGCAGAAGAAGCAGAAAGAACATCTCAGCTGACTCACCAGCTTGAGGCAAGGCCTCTAGTCAGTTGTGACTGGGGGAGCAGAGCTGGAAGGAGACCTACAGTGTAGTCTTCTGCAGGGAAATTTTACTGCTGTGCAGGGTACACGTGTCTAAAAGTGCTCTGCCATTCAAGACCATGGAAAGAAGATTAGTTATTGATCAGAACTATGGCATTTTCAGAAGCGATATATACTGGCTCAGATCTTCCCTCAATGTCACTGTGGATAAGAGTTGCTTCTGGTCTCCTCTTGCTGTCACTCCCCCAGTCCAGGCCTAACTGGTCACTGCTCTCAGTAAGGAGCTCTGGGGTACTCCCTGCCCTGGGGCTCTGCTCCTGGGACCCTGTGCCCTGGTAAAGACAAAGGTGAAAAATGTTTGGGCAACATCTTCCACTGCAGGTGCCAGAGATGTCATCAGGGCTGGGGGTCAGCAAGGCTCTGGGAACAACCCCATACGGAGGTTAGATTTTTTCTTTCCCAGGCAAACATTCTGTTTCTTTTAATTGACTGAAAGTTCTTGCATCCAACAAAACACAGTATTACAAAGAGCTGGTCTTACAATCAGCATAAACAGCCCAGCATGATTCCTGTGATACCCAAGGAGGAGGTCATTGACCATGCCTTGGGTAACCCTCAAGGGTACTTTACAGCCTATATCGCCAACCTCACCCTTAGGACTTTTTGACCATTATCTGAAGAACTGGTCTCATGCACAGTTCAGGGAATAGATATCCATTATCCAGTTCTTACCAGTTTGGCATGGGATAAAGTCTAAGTTCACATATATTTACACCTAACCTATTCCTTAGACCTATGTCCTGTGTCAGGACTCCAGAACTTACTTACTACATGTTCCAGTATCTTCCCTTTAAAGTCTGTCTCCCCTAAACCCAAAGTCTCTCTCAACAGCTCTTTTGCCGTTTCTCTGCTAACATTCAAGGCAAACATTTGCAAGGGTTGTTAGTGTTCAAATAATCCTCTTCCTCAATTCCCATTCTTTTCAATTCACTTCAATCAGATTTGTCCAAGTATGTCACTCAATCTGCTTTTGTCAAGGACATCAGCAGCTTCTATGAGGTCCAAATCAGTGGTCATTTTTTACTCTCATTTTACTTCACCACGCACCATCATTTGACCCAGCTGACTGCTCTATCTTTAGGACACTACTTTCTAAGTGTTTTACTTTTTCTAAGTTCTCCATATTCTCCTACCTCGTGTGTATCTCTCTCCTGATCTCCTGTACTGTAACCTCTTTGTTTTATTCACCGTTAAATGCTTGATAATTGATAATAATGAGAAAACTGGCATGTCACTTGCCTGAGATCTCTGGTTAGAAAATGGTAGAGCCCAGATTTGAGCCCAGACAGTCGATACCCTTAACCACCAGCCTATTTGTTGAGTATATTCTATATGCCAAGCACTGCTGGAGACACTGGTGTCTGCAGCAATGAATAAAACTCAACTTCTTCTATTGAAGCACTTAAGTTCTAATAGGGGAAAGACATATTATAGAAAAATCAAGAAAATATGTTACTATAAGTGTTATGTAGAAAATGAAAGTATTTTAAGACAGTTAATAGGGATTGGGATCTTGCTATTTTACATGGAATAAGAAGGGAAAAAGTCTTAGTTAAGGGGCACTTGAACAGAGACCTTCACGAGTTGGGACAGTGAGTCATATGTATTTGTGTGGCTAAAGCAGTTTATTCATGCAAAGGTCCACAACATGGAGACCAGTGTGACTGGAGTACATCATGGTGGGGACAGGGAAGGAGTGGTAGAAGATGATGTGGTCAGAGACTTGATGGGTCCTGATCTTGTTGGGCTTTATGGTTCACTATTAGGTCTTTTCCTTATGCTATCAATGAGTTGGCATATCAGTAGGAATCTCAGCAGGAAACAGAGGACACACTGAGACTAGGATGATTCAAGAAGAGTTTTCATACAAGGGCTTCTCGGAGTTGTGGACAGGATGTAAGAAAACCACAAAAGGTGGTTGATACCCAGTAAGCTGGTAAGTGTAGGGCTCTATTAACACCCATGAGCCTGAAGGGGTAAGGAGAGTGAGCAATTATCCAATTCTAGAAACAAGAGAGGAGGGAATTGCATTCCAGGAGCTGAAAGGAGGTCAGAAGTAGCATCCAGCCCCAGGTTCTCCTGCAAGAAATATCCAGGACCAGATGTCACTCTCTTTCATCCTTCTGATTTCATGTCTAGGCTCTCCATTGACTAAACCCAGAAAAAAGCCTTAAGGCAAGAAAGCCCACTGACATAGTTCATCTTCACTAACCTTCCTGGGTGCATCAAGATAGAGAAGGCGGATCTACTGGGGCAATGGAAGATATTCTGAACTGTGCAGCCCTTTTTTGCTTGAGAATCTACTCTTGTCAATCACCTGGGTGAAAAGTTCATAGCCCTGCCCAGGAATCCCATCAGCTACTGCACTGTCCTAGGTGCAATCCAAGCATGGATACTCCCAGGTGTAGTATAAAATAGTTGCCATTGCAGGTGTTCTTCACGTGTGATGGGTTATGGGGTTCTTGGGAAGAATTTCAAACAATAATTAACCAACAGGTCTTAGTTCCCAGAGGTGGATACTTCTACCAGGAAACAAAGTCAGAGTCCCATTGAACTTTACTACTGCTTATGAGACCAACAGAAGGAAAGAAGTCACTATGGCCTCTGGCACAACTAATTCATCCAGAGGACATGGGGCTTCTGTTATAGAGTGAGGGCAAAGAAGACATTTGGCCTTCAGGTAATCCATTGGGATGTCTTTTGATATTCTTTCCCCAATAATTAAGTGTAGCAGCTGTATCCTGTGAAAGGAGTGGTCATCAGGTGTTCAGATGACTCAGGGATGAGGAACTGGATCCTCCCTCCTGATAAGCCACCCAGACCACCAGAGGTGCTTATCAAGGGTGAAGGGAAGCTAAATGGTACAGTAGGAGTAGTGGGATGGTAAGTATCAATTGGAGCACGAAGAAAAGGTGCAGTCAAGAGCTGTCTGTAATTTGTCCCACTGATCTTCCTCTTCTAAGTTTCCCCAGTCAACATGACCGACCAGAATCCTAGTGAACTGACTGTAAGAAGCAAATGCATCTGAGTGGCATAAGTGATGGACCACAATGGAGACAGTGATATATTTTCTAGATTCTTCTTTAAGGACTAAGTCGCTCGCTCTTGTAACTGCAGAAAGTCTTCTAAGGGCTCATCCGGCCAACCTCTCAGGGAATTTCCTTGGGCCAAAGGAAAGTGCCACACCTAAGATTGTGACCACTCCCAATGGCAGCCCACTTCCAATGACTGGTTCATGGGGGGAGGATACAAAGGCCCAATTCCTTTGCCTCATTTGAGAGACCCCTGAAGGGCCACCTGAGCTCCAGTGCTCCCATTGGGATCAACTGTGGTCTCCATTTTTAACTTATCACAGTTCAACCTCTTCTGCCTAATCTCAGTTCTCTTCTTTAGAGATGGTTACCTCAAGCAAGTAACAAACTATTTATGCCAAAGTTTCTTCATCTTTATAATGAGAACAATGAGAGTGCCTACTTCACAGATTTGTATTAAGGATTCAATCAGCTAATATATGTAAAACATTTATGAGACTCCCAGTATATAGGAAACATTATACTTCATCATTTATTGTGAATTAATTAAAATCCATTGCAGGATTATACTGAGCAAATCAGCCACATACAAAAAAGAGTAATATTGTATGATTCTATTTGTATGAGTTCCAAGAACTGTCAAAAAATAATCTGTGATAGGAAAAATAATCAGAACAGTGGTTGCATCTAACCTCAGATTGTGGAGAAGGGGTGAGGCAGGAATAAGGATTGACCAAGAACGGACATGGAGGAACTGTATGGGGTCAGGAGAACGTTCTATATCTTGAAAGGAGTATAGGTTACTTAGGTGTATACATTTGTCAAAATGCATTGGGTTCTACACCTAAGATCTATGCATTGTGCTATGTGTAACATATGCCTCAATTTAAATCAGATTCATTTTCCTAAGTGCAAGAACCCAGAGACAAAAAGCCATTTATTGTAGATTCCATTGTACACCATTTGGGGAAAGGCAAAACTGTACGGAAGGACAACAAATCAACGGTTTCCAGGGCAAAGAGTAAGAGAGGGGATGACTACAAAGGGACTGCACAAAGGAATTTTGGAGTGATGGAATTTTCCTATGAAGACAGTTCATGTGTGTGTCATGTTCGATCATGACTGTGTTGATGGATAGACAACTCTATGCATTAGCCAAGGCTCATAGAACTGTACACCCCAGAGTGGATATTACTGTAGGTTCAAAAAATTAATCCACCCGGTAGTGAATGGAACGTAAAATGGAGAACAAGCTATAACAAATGAATCTAAATGTATTGCAAATGAATAACATTGTCACAATGAAGGCTATGAAAATGAAAGCAAATTTACTTTGGAAAAATATGTTTTACCAGATCCTGTAAGCCTGGATCAAAAGAACTGATCAGAAATCCTGTACTCTAGTTCATGAAAAATGTTTCTCGGAAGGGTATGGGTTAGCAATTCTGAAACTAGTTTATGCGTATACCAGATCTGAACAACTAAGTAAATATATTGTAGATGATGAGAGCCAGTGTATCACAGTCAAAGAAAGATGTTATAAACAAGGAAAGAGAGAAGACTAGTTCTTGTTCCAATCCAACTGAGGCATTTGATTGGAATAAGAGCTACCATTATCAATTCACGCTTTTCACGGATGGATGGGTAGATAGATAGATAGATAGATAGATAGATAGATAGATAGATAGATAGAGAGATACATTGATAGATAGATAATGTGTGTATGTAGAGGATAGGATAGCTTCATATTTTTCCAAAGCCTGTCAGGTCAGAATGCCTAGAAGAACGACACTCCTGTAATAATGAAAATACTTATCAACCACCCAGAAATTGGTTTCTAAGATACTATTCTAAAGAAAAAGGAAGGGACCAGGGCTCTCTGGAAGAATACTGGATTCCAGGGCTATGGTAGAGGAAATACAACCTGACCCTGAAATATCTCTGAAGGATATTTTAGTGAAAAATAAAGATTCACAAACAGAAGCCCCCAAAATCTGCCTAGAAATCGCCGCTCATGTCCTTGAATAACACCTCACTTGTGCATGTGCAGGGAAAGAATCTAGGAAACTTAGAAGAGAAAAGCCACTGAAAACTGAATGTTGTGCAGAAATGTCAGAAATCACACATGCCAAGAGTGGGAAGTTGGCTTTTGGACCCTTCTGAAGTGGAATGACCTTGATAAAATAAAAAAGCCCTGGCTTTCAATTATGACCCTAGAAGTGTCACAGCCTGAGAGTCAGTCCCACACACTAAGAGTAAGGATTACATCTTGGGAGTCAGTGCAAAACTGAAATATATATGTCCTTTTAGGGTCTAAAACCTAGCCTTCAGAGGCTCAGGGTGATCCATTCATACTAGAAACCTAATCGTTAGAGAAAGAAAACATGATTAGGACCTTCTACGAGGTATTGTTCATAAGATCCAGCACACAATAAAAGATTAATAGACATGCAGAGCAGCAGGAAAATGCTCTGAATTATGAATATATAAATCAGTAGAAGCAGACCCAGAGACAATCCAGATACCGGAGTTAACAGACAAAGACTTCAAAATAACTATGAATCAAAGCAAAGAAACATGGACAATTGTAGAAAATGAAAGACAAACTAGAAATCTTTAAAGCAACCAAAGGAAAAGGACACGTTTCTTTCATAAGAGCAATAGTAAGTCTGGAAACTTTTCAAAAGAAACTTTGGAAGCAGAAGACATGAATGACATCTGACAGCTAAATGGTTGAATGAGAGGGGGAAAAAAATTGCCCATTTAAAATTCTCTGACTTAAGAAAAATATTCTTAAAAAATGCAGACAAATTCAAGATATTTTCCAAAGGGCGTTTAAAAAAACCTAGCTAGAACAATTAAACAACAGCAGAACTGAACTTCAAGAAACTCAAAAGAGAATTTTCAGGCTGAAGGAAAAGAATTCCACACAAAGACACATAATGCTGGAATGATCATCAGCAGGAAACAAAATGTACGTAAATATAATGAATATTGACGGAATAAAACAATCTTGTATACTTTTACAACTTTTATGTAAGTCTAAATATTTTCAAAATAAAATGCTTTTAAAAACACGTTGATCTGGAACCTGAAAACTAGAGATGATGGAAGCTCCTCCAAGGGAATCTTACTCCACCCCCCAAGACTAGAGATTATGGAGCCCCAGCAAATGGTGCTCACAATCTGCATCCAACAGCAGATGTGACAGAAGCCCTAGCGACACACCACCTGTTCCTTCCCAAACTAGAGGCAACCAGACCCCAGATAACAACTGTCATCTACAAACACAAATGCTGGGGTCTGAACATCAAGACCTCCATTCCCCCAAAACTAGAAATTATGGGACTCCAGCAAGCACTCCCTAGTCACTTCCAATTCTAGAAATGACAGCAGCCCCATAAGTCACACCCTTAGCTGCTCCTCAACACTAGAGAATGGGAAGCCCCAGCCCAGTGACCCACCTTGTCTATGCCAACAATGCAGACAAAGGCAGACCCAGAAAGTGAGACTTCTACTCTCCCGCAGCACCAGAAAAAAGGAGATCTATAAAGACCCCTCCAGAGCTCCCTGACTAAAGATAAGTGGAATCTCATGCAATTATCCCAATTTTCTCTCTGAATTAGAGACAATGGCCCTCCATCCAGTTACCCCTCCCTGTCACCCCAACACTTGAAAAGTGGGAGCCCCATACAAACAGTGGTCTTCCAGCCTCCAAGCACCAGAGACAACAGGAACCTCAGTCTCATGCCTCCCAGTTATCCCCAACATCATGAGGGCTCCATCAAATGATGGAAGCTTCAGCAATTGATCCCCCATATTCCTGCCAGATTAGAGATGTTGGAAACCCCAAAAAGCAACTTGCAACCCCCTATACACCAAGAAGAAAGGATCGCCAACAAATACCACACCATTTTCACCAACACAAACCCCAGCTTGTCTCTTGACTCCTCAGACTAGATATGAGTACCCCCAGCAAAGAGTAACGCAGTCTCCACACCCCCAGAAAAGCAGTCACCAGAGTCTCACTAGGCAACTGACCAGGTTTTCCAATGTAAGTGTCAAACAGATCCTCAGAAAATTACCTCTCGGGTTCCTGAAATGTTTGGTAGAATTTGATGGTAAACCTGTCTGGCCTGGTGCTTCTATAGGAAGGTTTTTAAATCGTTGTTTCTTTAATGGTGATGTGTCTTTTTTCATTCATTGTTCTGGGTATTTGTGGTCTTTTAGGCCTGGAAATGTGTAGTCTTGGCTTGTGGAATGTTTGGTAGATTATTTGATCATTTCTTCCCACCATTACCGTTGTTTTTGTTTGTCTTGAAACACCTAATTAGATATTTGACCTCCAGGTTGATATTCTAATTTTCTTTGCTCAACTGCTTCTCATTTATCTTTTTGGGTGATTCCTCAGCTTTCTTCCAGCTCTACTCTTTGCCTTTATGTTTTTTGGTGTCCCTGAGGTCAAGTTTAACCTCAGGAGTAACCTTTCACTCTGGTCTTCTTTCAAGGTGTCAGTGGGTTGTGACCTGGGCTTGTGGAGTGAGGCAGATCACTGGGCTCAAATGTGTCTTTTAAAGACTCACAGCTGTTTTGCGTTTTCAGTCTCTCCCGGTTCAGAGGATCAGGGGCCTCATTTCTGAGCTGATGAGAGTTCTGCAATAGGAATCAGCTTGTTTCTTGCTGGCTTTCTCCACTCTAGAACTTGGGCTTCAGCTTTCTATGTTCTGCCATATTAATTGCCACGTCTCTATCCACTTTCTGTTTTCTAAAATGGTTGATCTCTCCTATGCTGCTGTCTCTAATTCTCTGTCTTCATGATCTCTCTTTATTCCTTTAGTGGCCAGTGGAGGTGGGGAAGTTGATCTTGTTACGTCTACAGCAATACAAGAGGAAAATCGATATTCTGGAATTAGGGAAAGAAATTCCTCAAATCAACTATACAACATATGGTATTGGGAAAGGTATTTCATCTGTGATTTTGCTGTGAGATTTCAGCATGTGGATCATGGGGCCAGGTGGATTTGTTAATTTTTCTTCCCACACTCAGATCTGACCACATCAGGAGGTAATACCAGGTGTGTTTGGGCAGTGACAAGTTGACACAACAGGGTTGGTTGTAGTAAATAGTGAAGTTCATACTCTTAGCAACCAACCAATCTTTACTAGTGCAAGGGCTATATGCAAGGTGCCATGCCAGTCTGTGAGGGAAGTTCAGACACACACGTGGCTGACATGGACAGGCAGCATTCAAGAAAGGACTTGCTCAATTGCCGGGCGTGTGATTAGCTGACGGTGTCCTGCTATCATCTTTTCAGGCTCTGCTTTGGCTTTCAAGCCCAGGTCACTCTTTCCTTGGGTTTTTCTTTTCTTGAGGTTGCCCACACGCAATGACTGAGCAAGGTGGCGGTACAAGGGCCTTGCATTTCTACCCAACATGGACTCCTCTAAAGGGCAGTTTTTGCTTTGCAGGTCCCCATAAGACTGGTGGAGACTTTGGTAGGTGTGTATAACGTTCTGCTGTTCCCCTGGCCCAATCCTGCGGCACGTTATTTTCACAAGAGTTAGGAGTGCAAAAGGTTTCTTTTGCTGTTTTTTTAATTTTTTGATTATTGCAGTAATTTTAGTTTATATCATTGTATAAATTTCAGGTGTACATCATTATACTTCTATTTCTGCATAGATTATATCATGTTCACCACCCAAATACTAATTACAACCCATCACCACACACATGTGCCGAATCATCCCTTTCACCCTCTTCCCTCCCCCTGCCCCCTCTGGTAATCACCAATCCAATCAATGTCTCTATGTGTTTGTTTGTTGTTGTTATTATCTATTACATAATGAGTGAGATCATACAGCATTTGACCTTCTCCTTCTGACTTATTTCACTTTGCATAATATCATCAATGTCCATCAATGTTGTCACAAATGGCTGGATTTCATTGTTTCTTATGGCTGAGTAATATTCCATTGTGTATATATACCACATCTTTATCTACTCTCCCCTTGATGGGCCCTTGGGTTGCCAAAAGGTTTCTTAAACCTTTTGCAATCCTAACTCCATCTCAGCATTTGCTTCCTGAAGAACACAATCTTCAACAACGGGAAACATATACTTCTACAAAGTTAGCTGGAGAGAGAAGGAATTCAGAAAAAAGAATGAAACAGTGTATATCATATAACAAGAATGATGTGAATTGTCAACTGGGAGACTGTAAAAGTTATTACTGAGCTCTTTAAGTCACAGGTATTATTAGAGCAGTCTTGTCAGTTTGCTTTACATAGAGTTCATATAATAAATTCTATTTTTTAAAATAAAAGAAATGGCTAGATCCTTATTAAATTATTATGGTACAGAAAAAGAAAACTCCCTCTCTTCCCATTATCAAAAGATAAGAGTCTATAGAAGCATCAGCAAGCAGCACTCAACACAAATGAGAGGAGCCCACAATGCAAGTCCCTCAAGTCCCTCCCAATAGGAGACGACGGCCCCTGTGGTGAGTCCTCCCTAATACCAAACACAAGGAACATTCTGAGCCACAGCTGGCAGCTACTCAGCTTCCTCTTGCTGTGTAGGTGTCTCTGTCCCCAACTGTAGTGGATAGATGGAGCCCCATCTAATATCCCCTGCCCTGGGGAATGTGAAGGACCCAGTCTCAGAATAAAGAACACAGAAGTTGTCCTGACAAACCACCAACAACCCACAAGCTCCCCTTCTACAGAAGGTGACAGGAGCCCAGGAAGCAAACTTTACCCCCACATTTCCTGCTCCAGCAAACCCCTCTTATCTGTTGCACATCCTGCTGACCTTCAGAATATCCTCTACTGCTAAAAGAATCACTAGGAGCCAAGGAAGGCTGGAGCTAGGGGAGAGACTGAGAAGGATAGAGAGGGAGAGGAGAAAGAGTAAAGGGAAAGATGAGACCTTCCACGTTGTCCGAAACACAGCAATGAACTCCAGAGGCCCCAAACAGCTTCAATCAAACCAGGTTCTCAGGGGTGAGCTGGAGCAGAAGAAAAGGAATTCTGAGCTGATGAGGAGAGTTGGCCTGGAGGAAAGGTGGGTGTGTAGGCTAGCAGCCAAGATAGCCACTAATGTTACTTTCCACCTGTGTTTATGCCCTGTGCAGTCTCCTCCCACATTCGATTATCCATGAATTGTCATGAACCCAAGTGATCAATACAGTGCTGCAGAAATGACAGTGTCTCACATCTGAGGCTATATCATAAAACACACTGAAGGTTCCTCCTTGGTCTCTTAGATTGCGCGCTTTCTAGGGGAAGCCATCCACCATGCCATGAGGACGCTCAAGTAGCCCTGTGGAGAGGTCCATGTCGAGAGGAACCAACTTGTCAGCACCAAGTGCTCACCATTCAGTGATCCACTTGGGAAGCTCTTCCAGCCTCAGTCAAATTTTGAACTTTAATGACTATGTATGCTAACATGTTTAGGAGTGAAGTCTACTGTTGTCTGCAACCTATTTCAAAATGCATTAAACAGAGATGGATTCTTGGGTGATAAATGGATGGAGGTGGCAAAGTAAACACAATAAATTGTAACCGATGAAATATAGGTGTGGACTGTCTTCATTAGGGCTGCCCTAGTAAAGTACCACAGATGGGGTGGCATAAACAGCAGAAATTTACTTTCTCATAATTCTGGAGGCTGGAAGTCCAAGACCAAGGTGCCTGCAGGATTGGTTTCTCCTGAGTCCTCTCTCCGTGGCTTCCAGATGACCACGCTATTGCTGTTGCTTCACGTGGTCATCCCTCTGTGCATGCGTGCCCCTGGTGTCTCTTGGTGTGAGTGTCCTAATCTCATCTTATAAGGACACTGATCACATTGGATTAGGGTCCACCCTAATTGCCCTATTTTATCTCAGTTACTTTCTTTTAAGTCACAACCTCCAAATAAAGTTACAATAAGAGGTACTAGGGATTAGGGGTTCAACACATGACTGTTGAGGGGACAGAGTTCTGTCCATAACGAGACTGTTCACTGTACAACTCTTTCAAATTATCTCCATGCCTGAACATTTTTCCCAATAAAGTGGGTGCGGGTGGTGTGCTAAGGCAGGAAAGAAAAAACGAATGGTTAACAAAATCATGTTGGAACCCCTCAGTTGTTCTGTGGAATAGGGATTATCATAGATTTAAATGTAAATATTAAAGCTGTGAAAGTTCTAGAAAAATCCAAAGGATAAGTATTTTATATATAATCTCAGAGAAAAGATGTTCTTTTAAAAGTATAACATAAAACAAGAAATGAAATCAACACGTTTGATTTCCTTTCAAAAAATCTGCATGGCAGCAACAACTAGAGGCAAAGACAAAAAAAGGAAAAGAGGAGAATGTTGACAACTCATCACAAAAAGCTAATTTATTAATATTAAGGAACTCTTACCAACCAAAAAAGACCAAGAATCCGTTGGAGAAATGGACAAATGGCGAAGAACAGTTCACAGAAAATACAGAATGTTCTCAGTATAAGAGATGATTCTCAACTTCGTCCACCAAAGGAAAAATAAGTAAAACACCAAGATTCTTGTTTTTATTTATCAGATTAGGAACATTTACTCTTTGCTTAATATGTTGATGTATTAGGATGTAGAGAAAGTGACACTCCCATACCACAGTGAAGAGGGGGGAATTTGAACCACCTCCACCCACGTACACGAGGACCTTGGCAAACAGAGAGAGCCCAGCGGAGCCCAGGACTTGGCGGGGAGAGACGGAAAGAGCTGAACTGTGGCAGTGAAATCGTAGAAAGCCGAAACCAGATGGAGAGAGACGAACCCAAACCGCTGAGCCAAGGAATCGCGGGAAGAGGCGGCGGGAGCCGAAACCAGGCAGAGAGAGACGAAGATAAACAGAAAGAGCCGAAGATGTGAAGACACAGCGGAGGCCAGGCGGAAGGGCCCAACGCCTGGTTGGAGGAGCCTAGCCCAGCCGAAAAGCGGCGAGAGGCGACCAAGAGAGCCGAGCCGAGGGGCCGCTGGGAAGAGCTGAGAGGTCGCGGGCGGCCCAGAGAAGAGAGATTGTTGGCCGCGCCGCAGAAGGAAGCGGAGTCGAGGACGGCAGAGAATGAAGGCGACCGCGCTGGATGGGGCCGTGGACGCGGAGCCCGGAGCCTTCCACGCGTCCGAGCTGCCCCGAGCGACCCCCCGGAGGGTCGTGGAACCGGTCCCCGCTGCCCTCCTCCTCGTTCCTCCGGCCCCACCTCTACCCACGGCGTGGGGCAGTCTGGCTTGACAGCTGCGTGTCCTCCGCCCATGACGAGGACGCGCGTGTCCCCAAGGCTGCATCCTCCGGACGTGATGGCTCCTTGGAGTCTGGCGCCGATGTCCGCTGCGGGGACTGACCCCGGGGGTGTAGCCTCTAACCCCTGCTGAGCCCGCGGACCCAGCCCGTGGGGAAGGCCACTGGGGGCCAGTGACGACGCCGGCTGACCAGGGGTCAGGGAAGAGGGCCCCAGCCTAGACCAAGGCTGGAATGCGAACAGTGGGCCCCTCCTGACCATCTCCCCACTTCCAACACCAGCGCCAGGCTCTCTTTCAGGGCTCTTGATTGTGTGCAACAGAAGGATTGATACGGTGATGGCTCACGGAGCCTCTGGGAGGACGGGGATGGGCTGGAGCCCCGCTGAGGCTGCTTCTATTAACTGTTTTCCAAATCCATCCTCATCAGTGCATCGATCCCACCTCCTGGGTCAGTCTTCGTGGGTGCGTCTGATCCACAGAACTCTGCCCTGGTTGCAGCGGGGAGGATGCAAATGGACGTGTCTGGCATTTTCTGCTTTTAAATCTGGAAGCTGGTGTTGTCTCCCCCCAGGATCATAAAGTGAGGGAAGCCCTCAAACATAGGATAGGGGTTCAGTGGCTGAGAAACCAAGAAGGATGACAGATGTCTACTAGGAGGCGCTGTACTTTAAGTGTTTTAAGAGTAACCACTGGAGACCACTTGTGTCAGCAACCTTGGGAATTTCCGCTCTAATTTTTTATGTTAAAGTTGCAGCTCTAGAAAGCATGAGTTGGACTTGGCAGTCTTCAGCGAGGTGGCCACTACCCGTCCCAACCTCTGCCTTTTAGGGCCCTTGCTAAGGGATCCAACAGTGTTTACATTGAGAAGACCTAGTGCCTAAGCAGACCTGAGCTGACTGGATGGCAGTGAATACTGAAGGGAGATGGGAGGCATTGATGTTGGGCTCTGAAGGTGAGAGTGGGACAAGAAAAAGGTGGACCAGAGTAGCCCCGATATCCATCATCTAATGAATGTATAAACACAAGGTGATCCGTATTTCTCTACATTGTATGCTCTTCAGCCATAAAGATATGAAGGACACGTGCAACACCATGGAAGCACCTTGAAGACCTGCTAAGTGAAAGCAAGTAGTCAAAGAAGACCACATATTACATGATTCCATTTACATGGAATGTCAAATATGGGCAAATCTGTACAGACAGGAAGTAAATTTGTGGTTGTTTAAGGTTGGAGGTGGGAGAAGTGCAGGGGTAATACTCAATTATTTCTCTTTGGTTCTTTTTACAGTTTCTATCTCTTTATTGATATTCTCTGTGAATTGAGACATCATTCTCTTTATTTTCCTGGGTCCTTTGTCCCTACTTTCCATTAGCCCTTTGAGCATATACAAGAGAGTTTTTTTAAAGTCTTTGTCTCATGAGTCCAATGCCTGGGCTTCCTCAGGAAAAACTTCTGTCAATTTCCATTCTACTCCATATGAACCGGCTATACTTTCCTGTACCTTCATATCATTTATAATTTTGTAGTGGTAACTGGACATTTTGCGTATTACAATGTGGTCGTTGTGAGAATCAGATTCTCCTGCTCTCCAGGTTTTGCTCTTGTGGCTTTTTATGAGCTGCAATCATCCTTTTGTTTAGCGACTTTTCAAACGATTTTTGCAAAGACTATGTTCTTTGATGTGTGTGGTCACCGAAATCACTTTTCAGTTATCTTAACAATGAGCAAGCGACCTGACAGAGATTTCTTTAAATGCAAGAATCCAAAACAATACATTTTAAAAAAAGAAAAAATTAAAATCTCTCCAGTCTTTGCAGCTGGTCCCCTGTAGCTCTTCCTTAGACTTCACCCCCTACCTGCATGGGGCCCACAAATCTGCCAGAGGTGCAAGCCCAGGTCTTCTCAGGTCTTGTCTGAACACCCATCCAATCCTGGGCGTGCACATTGCACTCCAGCTTCCCTGGTAGATGCAGTGGCCATTCTAAGCTTTCATTCCCCAAAAAACTTCCTCCTCAGATGCCTCCTTTCCAGAATTTTATGTCTCTCTCCTGCCCCAGCCAATTGCCCAGTCATCTACCAGTAGCATAGGTCTTTAAATGTTTCATCAGACAATGACACCACTTGGAAAGTCCCTCCACTCTGAGGGGGAGAAATACCTGTCAACTTCTGTGCTGGTCCTTCAGGGACCCAAAAGTCAGATCACTACCCCCCAGTCACATAATCACCCTATTTTAAGAAGCAGGTTAGTATTTGTCTCCTGGCTCAAGGGAGCCATGCAAGGATTCTTGGCTCCCATCTTCACATCCTCCACTGTACCAGAGAATGGCAGCGGGTAGGCATTAAGCAAAAACACCACAGTGCTTTCTTACACAAATTCAGCCACGTTTTCCCTCATTAATCACTCCTCTGGATGCTGTAAGTTTTTTATTTTATTTCCTAGTTCTGAAACACTTGATTCTGTCAGTTTTGTCCAACTGAACGGTTGCTTCAGTGGAGAGACTGGTTCTGTGAGTACCTTAATTTGCCGATTTGTTAACAGAACTAGGGAGATGTTTTGATACGTCCCTTTGTCCTTTTTCTCTTTCATGTTTATTTTGTTTGGTGGTTGATTCTCAAAAGTTCTTCTTTCATTTTGTAAAATTTCTCTCCCATAAGATTTAAGAATCGCTATCACGATTTCAAATAATTATGATTTTTAAGTTTATTACATTGAATCAAGTACTTTTGAGGAAAACAACTCCAATATTGTTGGTGAAAACATCTCCTCCGATATCGTTAACATTCTGGTCTGCCTGAGCCAGCTCCCAACCTCAACTTGAGGGTAGAGGATGTAGTCGGTTGAATAACGTCTCCCAAAGATTCAAATTCACCCAGAACCTTAGAATGTGATCTTATTTGGAAACAGGGTCTTTGCAGATGTGATTAAAGATCCGCAGATGAAATCATCCTGGATTTAGGGTGGGCCCTAAATTCAATGACTGGTGTCCTTATAAGAAGAAGAGACGACACAGAGACATGGATGGAAGAAGATCACATGAAAGACCTAGGCAGAGATTGGAGATCTACTGCCACAAGACAGGGAAGCAGGTACCACCAGGAGCTGGAAGAGGTGAGGGAGGATTCTCTGCTGTTGATAAACTGTGAATCAATTGTAGGGCTCCCCTTTGTTCTCACTCAAACCATCAAATCCTAATAGAACCTTGTCTTAAAAATTCTGATTATCACGTGGCTTATATGGATGTCCTGAGGATCATGGACCACGACTGATGCCTCATTTCAATTTCTCAGGTCTGCAATTATCAC
The DNA here is from genome assembly GCF_020826845.1 of Diceros bicornis minor. Classification (NCBI taxonomy): domain Eukaryota; kingdom Metazoa; phylum Chordata; class Mammalia; order Perissodactyla; family Rhinocerotidae; genus Diceros; species Diceros bicornis. The sequence goes on along the minus strand of NW_026690902.1, from coordinate 2,155,519 downwards.
ATGTGAACACTTTCATTTTTCAATGTAACTCACTGAAGTCATGGTCTACATCTACAAATTTGTCATGAATAATTTAGAGGTATGGGAGCAAAAATCCAACTGACGTTAACCTAAAACAATTTAACAGAATATACGAGGGAAGAAAAGATGCAATGAGGGAAGAAATGGGCTCATGTTAATGAGACTTGAGGAGTAGATTGTGACCAAGCACACAGATGCAGCATACAAATGAGGGTGCAGGTCCTGACCTGACCATCCCCCATGGCCACCCTTACTCTGCTCTCCTCCCAGATGGCCTCAGACCCCGTCAGCGGCTCCTACACTGTGACCTCACTCAACTCCACTCCCCATAACTCCAGGTCTGGCAGGTAATAACCCCGTGCATACCCTGATTCTCTTCCTGTTCCATAAAGCGGCCTGTGCCTGGATCCTGTAGGGTCAGAAAGGACCATTTGACACCCCCGTCCTAGGACATCTGGGGGTTAGAATGTGCAGATTAGCTCACAATGAGGAATTAGAACACCCTAGTCCTAGGGAGCAGTCAGCCCCACACCAAAGCTGTGGGCTCTGGGAGGAAGCCATCACTGTGTTAAATCCAGAGGCCATTGTCAGGAGGCACAAGGCACAGCTGTCCACCTCCACTCACTCTCTGCCTTTCTGTTTCTCAGTCACTCTTTGACCCTCTGAAATGGGCTTCCTTCCCCATGAGTGCTAAGACTGCTCTATCAAGGGTCTTCAAGAAAGTCCAGAAAATTCCTTGTATTTGAGCTAGCATTTAGCAAAAAAATGATAGAACTTATGTTAGAATGAGATATAAAGGCAAGCTTAGTGAAGTAAGACTTTTATGGAATCAAATTAATTTAAGGTTAAAAAATAAGCTCTTTACAATAGGTATCATCTTTTCCTGAGTGCAAGTATTCTAAAAAAATATAACTAAAAATACTAAATGATCCCTGAGGCCAAATTACCTTTAATATAAAAGTGAAGTTAAATCATGATAAGCAGAAATTGCAGTATACCAGGACACGTAAAGATCTTCTTTCCTGTCACATGAAACGCGATCTCTCACCCACACAACAGTCTACTCTTCACATTTATGTCTCTCAAAAGAGTTTAATAAAGTGCAATTATAAAATGACAAAGCATCACAGTCCAGAGCAAGTAGAGAGAGTGATATTAAATCAGGTGAGTGAAACTGGGGGCTGTTCATGGGGAACCACTTCTCTGGGGCCACACTTCTTGGCTTCTTCAGCAGGACCTTCTCCTATATTCCATCGGGCCTCAGAACATCCTTCTTGGCCCCTTGCTCTCTGCCTCCCTGGCAAACCTCTCTGCCCTCAGGGCCTCAGCCAGTCTCCCTTGCTTTTTTAACTTTCTGACTCTGTCTGCGGATCTCTCCATAAGTTACAGGCTGTCTGTAGAGTGGGTGGGGGAGACTGAGACCCACTCCTGGGATCATCTCTGCCCAGTCTGAAGACTGTGTGGCAGTGGGCTTGAGGCTGGGGTTTAGAGACCAGGCACCAACACAGCCCAGGGATTCACCTGCACCACCTGGTGCAATTATATTTAAGGTAGTTGTGCTATCAAAAGTATTTAAAAGTTCTCCTTCACTGCTGCAGTCTTAGAGTCCCTGCAGTCTTCTGTGTGCACAGACTTGCTGGGGCTTCTGCAAGTTCTCCTCCCGTTGACTGTACCTGACTTCATTGCCAGGGTGGGAAGTTATCCTTGTAACTGTCCTATTGAAAATGCAGCCAGGAAACTGACCTCCTAAAATGCACTTATAGGAAGTGCAGATCTTTCACGATGTCTCTGCTTGGTCTTGGCTAAATGGACATGTCTTTTCTTCTCTGACGTCTGGGGCATCATATTTCTTTTGAGCTTTCCCTTTGAAAACAAAATGATATGTGAAATTTGAATAAAATGTGGAATGCAGACTGCCAGCCATGGAGAATTTTCTCACCTCATTTGGATCTTCCACCCTCCTGTATCCTGGAGAAGTATCTCTCAAACTGCCCTGTGCTTCACAATCATTTGGAGGGTTGTTAAAACACCAATTGCTGGACATCAACCCAAGTAGGCCTGGGGAGGGCCAAGAATTTGCACTTCTAAGTGTTCCCAGATGCTGCTGATGCTGCTGGCACAGGCACCACACATTGAGAACTAGGTTCTGGGACATCAAGCTGATTTGAGTCAAGGACAGAAAGGACTATGAAGACTAGATGGTTGTGTGCCCAGAGCATAGCAATTTAGTGCCTCATCTCTAATGAAATCACGTTCCTCTCAGCAATTTGATGCTCATTTCACTTGCACACCCAAGTGCCATCTTCACTCAAATATTCTCCTGTTCATAAATAAATAACTCACACATGCCATATTCCCATCACATAGTTCTAGCTACTGTAAAAAACCATTTTTCCTCTCCTGACTCTTCTTCTCTCCTCCTACTCCTCCCTGTTAATTTGGGCTCCACCATCTGACTTAACACAATAGACGCTTCTTAGAAGTCAATCTTGCTCTCACATTGGTTCCACATCCACACCCTCTTCTAGGCTATCCCATCCATTTCCCTGGCTTCAAATACCATTAATGAACTCGAAATGCTCATAGAATCAGCATAGACCTGGCTTCAACCCTGAGATCCAAATACCCTTCTGCCCACTCACCACATCAGTGCTAACTTGATGACTCAGCTCACAGTTAGCGGGTCCCAAGTTGAACCAATCGGTTCTCCAAATAATCACCCATATCTCAGGGTCCCCTAATCTCACTTGTTTGTACTGATATCCTGTCTACACCTGAGTGTCATTCTGGACACCCTGCCACCCCCACTCACATATCAGTGAACCATCCATCTACCCTCCTGAATCCACCTAAAGATTCTCCACTTTTGAATAATTCTTGAGCACCTTTCAGATTTCCTACAAAATACCATTTCCACAGAGTGACCTTTCCTTATCCCGCCATCAAAATTAATGTCATTTTCTCTGTTAATTTTTAAAGTTTTTAATTGTATGTGTATTATCATCTATTTCTCTCATAGTGTTTTTCTCACTAAATTGGATACTCCAAGAAGTGAAGACTGATGTGGACTGTAATGTTTTACACTGCCGTATTCACTCACTGCTTTGCCCTTAGAAGGTGCACAACATATTTATTGAAAGAAATTATTCAAACTCCAAAAAGTACTTTCTAAATCTTTCAAACAAATTCACTCAACTACAGTTATACAAGGATAGAATCTCTTTGGTGGTAGACGGCAATAAATTATCACTAAGATTGCAAATCCTTTCTGTCTGTAATTCATTTTAAGACTCTAGCCACAATAATCTATTTAAAATGTAAACCTAATAAGTGCACCTTTCCTTTACAATCTCTCATTTCTGTTTTCAGATTCTTTTTAAAGGTGAAGTCATACATCTGACTTCATCCCTGTTGTCCTGCAATAATCATTTATACCATCTCTTTCACTCTCCAACATGTCCCAGTTTGGAGGGAAAATTATTTGATCCTCCCATTTATAGAGCACCTATTATAAGCCAAGTTATGTACTAAAATCCATGATCCAGAATTTAACTTAAAAATTCACTTCCCCTGTTGATTTTAATCTTGGTGAGAGGAATGAGTTAATAAAGAGATGGATGAATGTCTAATATAGTGTTAGGTATAATTAGATCCTGTAATAAAGAGTAAGGGCTACGCAGAGATACAGAAACAGAGGGAGGGATGGAGGAAGAACAGTAAGGAAGGATAAAGGGAAAGAAATTACCTACAATTATTTCATTTATTTATTCATTTTGTGAGGAAGATCAGCCCTGAGCTAACATCCATGCCAATCCTCCTCTTTTTTTTGCTGAGGAAGACTTGCCCTGTGTTATCATCTGTGCCCATCTTCCTCAACTTCATATGAGACGCCGATACAGCATGGCCTGACAAGTGGTGCGTTGGTGCTTTCCCAGGACCTGAACCTGGGCCTCCAGCAGCAGAGTGTGAACACTTAACTGCTACGCCAGGGGAGCCGGCCCACCTACAATTAGATGATGCAGAGATTAAGGAAGGACTAACGGATGAGGTGATATTTGAGCACAAAACTGAATTTTTTTTAAAAAGGCCAATCACATTGTGGGTAAAAGATTTTCCAGAGACGAGAACAATGTCAACAGTGCAGAGATGAATACTACTTCCACTTCGCAGTGATGTTTTTGGTTAAAAACAAAACAAACCAAATGTCTGGCCTATTATCCCAAGGAAGCTCCCTATACAGAAAAGTACAACACCTTGATCATTACTTAACAAACATTAACACCTAGGAAACAACTTTCAATAAGTTATCTTCTTGTTTTAAGAGCTACTGCCTGCTCACTTAAAGAGGTTTCACAGAAGCACAAAGTGTACAAATGGACACTCTTGCTGTCCATATGGATTCCACACTCACCAGAATAGGCTGGCTTGGAAAACAGGTTGATGCAGGTTTCTCCATGGCTTCAGAGTTCTCCTGCTCACACCACTCCTGATATGCAGACAGCCCGTGGAATGCTGGAAAATGCAAGGACTTCTGCCTCTGATTCCCCTTTTATTGAGGAAAGGAGTGGATAATCCAATCTGTGGATAATCCAGGGGAGACATCCTGTCTCTTATCAATGGGATTTGAGAGATTCCTAAAGATTTATACCTAAAAAAATAATGTTGGGTTATTGACACTGTCAGATACTGTTGATATGAAAACATTTAATACAATTGTGTGGGCAGGTGGTATTTGCAGTTTCTATCAACATTTTAATGTTTCCTTTTCCTTCCACTAATAATATTTTCTCTAAAAATAGGAATGGAAGTTTATATGTACAAAAATGTCCATACCACTTATGTTTTAATAGGAAAAAATAGAGACTGTGTAAACATTTATCAATGAAAGAATGTCCAAAATATTTATTAGCAATTCTCTAGAATATATCACACAGCCATTAACAAGAAATTAGTATTTTGTGCATTTACATCTCATGTAATTACCAGTAAACTTGTAATTATTTCAACCGTCTTACTCTTTCCCTTCCCTTTGACCTGAATAATTAATGTTCCTTTACTTTCTTTACTTCACTGATGTTGATTTAACTCTTTTGTTATTCTGTTATTTCCTCTATAAACTTATTACTTGGAATCATATAGAAATCTTTAATTGCACTAATGGTTAAATTCTGAATCCTTAATACAGTCTAATATGAATAATTACTTTTACCATCTCCCCGAAATGCTAATACGTTCAACACTTTCAATTCTATTTTTAACCTTCTTGTCATTTGTATTACTGTTTTTATGCATTTCATTTTACATATATTTTAATCTCCATGAGAGATTTCTAGAATTACTTCCCGAAATAAAATTCATTTATATTTATTTATAAATTATCCTTTCCTTTCCTCTTCAGTCCTTCCTGTTTTCCTGGTTTTCAAGCTGGGTTAATTTTCCTTTGGAGGTGATAACTCACTGCAGTATTTTGTCTAATTCAAGGCTGCTAACAATGAAAAGTTTCACTTTAAGATTTTCTGGGGCATCTTTATTTGGGACACTATTGTTGCTGGGTGTAGAATTCTGGTTTGACATGAGATTTCTTTTAGCATTTTAAAAATGCTGCTCTGTGGATGTCTATCTTATTTTCTTTATGGTTAGAAATCACCAATTGGCCTTTTTCTTGCTTATTTGGCCTCTCTTGTCCCTAAAATACTTTACATTAACTTTGGTTTTTAGACCATAGTTTAGTTCATTAATATTTCCTGTGTAGTCACTCTGCTTGGGAAATGTTGAATTAATTGAATCTGTGGATTGATGTCTTTCATCAACTTGGAACATGCTTGTGTATTTTCACTTCTGATATCAATTCCTCCCCACATTCTCTCTACTCTCCATTTAATCACACCCCATGTGTCTTTTAATTCTACCCTGAAATTTCCAATGCCATTGGCCCTATGGTTTTCTTGGGAGATTTGCTCGTGGACTGTCTTCCATTTTAGTAAACCAGCCTTTTGCTGGAATCAAGTCCTTCTTAATTACTTAAATTCTTAATTTCAGTTCTAACATAAACACAATATATCGCTTTAATTTATTAAAAAAGAGATAGCAGAGCAGTTTGACAATGAGAAAATGATTTCCTTTTAATTCAATAAAGCTCAAATAGATGGGAGAATATTATATATTGGATCATATTAAGATATATGAGGAGCCACTATTCATTAAAATTCACCAGCAAGACAGAGGAGGCGGAAAACCTGGGTTTCTTCTTCTTTGTACTGATGTGGACTGCATTTTGAAATGATAATATTTATATTTCTTGAGTTAAAGAAAATGTTATAAAATCCGGTTTCATCTGTTTGTATTTACTTACTTTAACATGTGTTCTGGAAAATTTAAATGACATAGGTCACATTGTGATATCTCTGTTGATCTTGTTTGGATAGAGCCATGATATGATGATTAATTTTAGCTGTCAACTTGACTAGACACAGGGGTGCCCAGATAGACTGTGAAGAATTATTGCTGGGTGTGTCTGTGAGAATGTTTCTGGAAGACATTATCATTTGATTCCATGGTCTACATAAACAAACTCACCCTCACTAGAGTGCGTGGGCATCATCAAATCTGTTGTGGGCTCAATAGAGCAAAAAACAAAGAAAGACTGAATCTATTGTCTCTTCCTGAGCTGGGATGTCCATCTTTTCCTGCACTTGGACATCAAAGGTCCTGGTTCTCAGGCCTTCAGAATTTGACTGAATTATATCACTGGTTTTTCTGGTTCTCCAGCTTGCAGATGGCATATTGTGGGACTTCTCAACCTCCATAACCTTGTGAGCTAATTCTTACAATAAATTTCGACTTCTATATGTTTATATATATTCTATGGTTGTATTTCTCTAGAGAATCCTGACTAATACACATGGATAACAAACTGCATATTAAGTGCACATGGAGAAACTTTCCCGAGGCATAGGAGGCTCCCCCAATCCCCAGGAGGAAGCAACTCATCCCATCCAGGCAGCAGGCATGAGCACGTGCAATCACACACACACGCACACACACACATATACACACAAGTAATTTGAAAATGCGCTCAAGCTCAAACTCTCACTCTCTGCCTTATTGTTCATCACAGCAGTGATTTCACCATGGCATGTTATACATCCTTTGCCATTTATGATATCTTTCCTCCCACTAAGACTAAACCAAACAGGGGCAGTGAGTCTATTTAGTTATTTTGTAGATCACAGGTTTTACACCAGAGCTTTGCATGTAGTAAGTGCTCTAAAAATAGAATGGCCAAATAGTTTTCCCTCCAAACTGGAACATATCAGGGAATGAAAAGGGTAATATTAATAATTATGATAAGACAACAGGAGAAATATGTGCTGAAGACAGAAATGGAGGATTTAAAAGTTAAGATGGACTGATCACTTTTGCATTTTAAACAGATCATTGTGACTAGAATCTCATGATTGGATTACGAGGAGAAAGGATTTGGAATCTTAAGCTACTTCTGCTAATTTATTGCAGTGTAGCACCTAAAGGTGGTATCTTTGCACAAGAGTAGTTAAGTGGAGTGGCCGGTCCCGTGGCTTAGTGGTTAAGTGTGTGTGCTCCGCTGCTGGCGACTGTGGTACGGAAACCCAGGTGGGCTTCTCCAGCCATGCTGAGGCCGAGTCCCACATACAGCAACTAGAAGTATGTGTAACTATGACATACAACTATCTGCTGGGGCTTTGGGGAAAAAAAAGAGGAGGTCTGACATTAGATGTTAGCTCAAAGCCGGTCTTCCTCAGCAAAAACAGGAGGATTAGCATGGATGTTAGATCAGGGCTGATCTTCCTCGGGGAAAAAAAAAAGAATAGTTAAGTGGATGGATTTAAAATATTTCATGAAGCAAAGTTTTAGTGTTTGAATTTTATAAATATATATGAATATAAATTATATATTGTACACATAATATATGTGAGCCCTTTTTGTGTGCAAAGCCATATGTGAACACTATTGTGGGAAAATTTGGAAAATCCACATTAGTCTTGTCTTCATGGAATATCTAATTTAGTGAGAAAGAACTAAATCTTGAAAGAAATAGATAATAATGCACATATAACTAAAATAGAAAAAAAATCAACGAAGAGGAAAAATGGAGTTTTGTAATTTAGGTTATTGGAGCAGGAGTGTTCATTGTCTGGAAGTGATATTTTGTATGAGGTCTGAAAGGTGATTAGAAATAAATCAGAAGTGGATAACCTGTAGGTAGATTTAGAATGGTGGATGGATGGTTCATTGCTATGTGAATGGGGGGTGGCAGGGTGTCCAGGGTGACATCCAGGGGTAGACAGGTTATTACCAAAAATAAGTGAGTTTGGGGACACTGAGAGAGAAGCCAATTATTTGGGTAAGTGACTTGTTCAACTTGGGACCTGGTCATTGTGAGTTATCACTGATGTGGTGAATGTGAAGGTGGATAAATGGGTCTGGGGTTCAGAGTTAGTCTCTGCTGATTCTTTGGACATGTTTGGCTCATTAGTGGTATTTGAAGCCAAGGAAATGGATGGGGTTGCCCCAGAAGGAGGGTGCAGTTGTGGAACAGGTGTCAGAGCAGTGCTGACTTTTGGGAAGCATCAGTCATTGTGGGGTGGTAATAAAGAGAAGCCTGGAAGTTGCTCAGGACATTTAGACAGACATGAGCAAGACAGTGAGGGTGGTGGATCCCAAGGACAAATGGTCTTTTAAAAGGACATTGGAGTCCGCAATGTCATGTGCTACTGCAGAGCATGTCAGAAAAATCATGAAAAGTCCCCAGTGGATTAGTAAGAGACACGGCTTGTGAGGTTAGCAAGAGAAGTATCCACAGAATGGGGATAGGGTTGGGTGGGCACTGTGGAAACAGAGGCATTGGGATGTATGTGAACTTTTCACAATGGATCCCTGGCAGGAGGAGGAGAGGAGGGGCGTGGAGGGTGAGGACTATTAGGACCGCTGGCTGAGAGATTAGTTTGTAGACGGTAGAGATTTGTGCATATTTGAAACCTGAGGGATGATTCCAGTAGGGAAGTTATGGAAAGCACAACAAATATTGAGGGCATGATGTCATTGAAATGGAAGGATAAGATAAAAATCAGAGTGGTTTCAGCCAAAAAATCAATTTCTTTGGATATAATAACAGAAAAGTTGTGATAAATGAATTCCTTATGAGGAATATTTGTAGATCTGATGACTAGAGAGTGAAATAGTTCCTGTCTGGTGGTTAACAATTTATCTGTGAAATATGGAGGAGGTCGGAATATAGAAATTTATGGAACTCAAGAAATGGAAAAAATGAGCAGAGCATTCAGGAAGCATTAGAGAAATGCATATAGGTCCATTGGTTGCTGTTGATACTCTGTTGGGATCCACAGGCTCCTGGTGCATTCTCTGTTCAGTGCAAGTGTCAACATGACATGGCAGGTATTTGAAATCATCTGAAGTGTGCGGGTGGATATGATGGCAAAAAAGTATCTGGGACTATGGTCAGTGGATGATTGAAATGATGGACTGTGAATCTGAGATTACTAGAAAAGATTAGGAGAAGAAAAGTAAGAGGCTTGTGAAGATATTCCTACGGGAGTAATCTAGTTTATTGAAGAACGGTTATTTAGAATGGATTTCTTTGTGTACAAACTGGAAATGTGGAAATTTGTGTTGGGAATATGGTGTTTCTGAATTACTGACTGGTGAGCAGGAGAATTTTGGGTGAAGATAGGATCAGGGTGTGGAAGTGAATGACTAAGGATGGAGTAGTGAATAATTTCATTAGAGATGAGGCAGTGAAAGGAGCTCTGGAGTCCTTGGAACTCTGTGTCCCAATAACAGTGTGCTGTGGGACACCAGCATGTGTGTATTTGACCATGACAGAGAGAGGAAGAGAGGAACGTCCTGAAGCAAGATGACGGAGGGAAGTTGGTCTGGATTTGACACTGGATAATGACCTTGAGCTTTCTGTCCTTGTCTCACATCAGCTTGATGATGTCACTGAATCCTGTTCTCCATGTGTGGTCCGTGTACCAGCAGCTGATCATCACATCTTAGACATGAAAATTCTCTATTCCTTCCCCAGACCTACTTGGTTTCAGATCCAGCAGTCTGAGTTTTAAAAACTCTCCAATGATTGTGATGCACAGTGTGATTTGAGACACATGTTTCCAGGGAGAGGAGGAGGGTGGAATATCCACGTGAGCTGAGAACGTTCTCCATGGATGGTAGTCTTCATCCTCCATTTTGTTGAAATTTCACATTTAATTTTGTTTTGAAAGAGAAAGCTCCAAAAATATTCCCCGACTTCATAGTGGAAACAGTAAGACCATGAAACTAAACCCAATCAGAAAACTGATGATCTATGCACCCTGAAGCCTAAGCAGCTGCATATTCCAGAGTCCAGTTGCTGGAATAACTTCCCATCCTGGTGGTGAGGTCAGGTGCAGTCAGTGGGAGCAGACCATGGAGAAGCCGCGGCAAGTCTGTGGATACAGCAGACTGCAGGGACTCCAGGCCTGCAGCAGTGAGGGAGAACTCTTAAGTTCTTGGGAGTCACAAATACCTTCAAAACAGTCACACAGTCTGGTCCATGTGAATCCCTGGACCATGCAGGGGTCGAGGGATCTGCACACCAGCCCTGATCCCACACTGGCTCGCTGTACATATTGGGCAGACATGAGTCCAAGAATGGGTCTGGGTCGCTCACAGACCCTCTGCAGGCAACAGGCATCTTCTAGAGATATCAGGAGACAGACACAGAACGTGAGGAAAAGCGTGGGAGAGACTGACTGTGGTTTCGATGACAGACGATATTGCCGTGGAGGCAGAGAGAGCAAGGAGCCAAGAAAGGCATCCTGAAAACAATGAGGAAAGCAACATTGGTGCTGAAGAAAAGGTGAGTGGTGCCGTTGAGAAATTCCCCATTAGACAGGCTTGACTCTCACAGCATCTCTTTGTAACGTCCATCATGATCTTGACCTTTCATGGTAAACCTCAATTTTTCTTTACCATGAGTTTTCTCCTTTTTATATTAAAATTGATAGGATAATTGAAGCTGAGGAATTAGTGTTTTGAACTTATATTTGTTTTTTCTAGAACTTACACTCAATGAAGTGATGATATCTACTAGAATGAGATTTGTCTTTGAATGTATATTAAATCCGATTCCATAAATTTTTATTATGATTTTGTATCTAATTTTTTTTTGTTTTTTTGCGGAGAAAGATTTACCCTGAGCTAACATTTGTTGCCAATCTTCCTCTACTTTTTGTGTGGGTCACCATCACGGCATGGCTGCTAATGAGTGTTGTAGGTCCGTGCCTAGTAACTGAACGTGGGCCACCAAAGCAGAACATGCCAAACTTAACCACTTGGCCAGGGGCCAGTACGATTATTTTGCATCTAATTATAAAGTAAAATCCATCAGTCTTTCTCTTCATGGTCCCATGGTAATTCAGACATAGGTGATTTCTATATCATGAATTAAGTATCTCTTATCTGTTACTTGGCAAACTTGTGTAGCTTTGATTTTGGAATCTCAAGAATGAGCATACTCCCCTGGGGGCATTATTTTCCACTTAGAGAACCTTGGCAACAGGCTCATTGCCTTCCTTCCCACACTAGATCCAGAGTCATGGAAATGTGTTCGCCTTGCACACAGCACAGAGCACATAGGAATTACTCAACAAACATGTGATAAGTGAATAATTGGTGGCATCATCAGGTCATTCACAGAAGCCAGACTGAGAGAGAGCTTCCTTAGGTCAGGAAGGAGAAGCATTCCTTTATATTTGTGATGTTTTAATTTGTAACATTGTAATGTGAACACCAAGTATACTGTTTTTATCAAAAGTGTGTTCTGAAGGTTTTCAAAAATCTCTAAAACTCAGAGTAGAGAAATATCAATCTCTGTGAACCTGTTACTTGCTTCAAACATTGTCAACTCGTATACCATCTGACTTTGTTTATCCTCACACCAAGACCCTAAGAATTAACCAGAGGAGATGGCTGAGAGCACATCATTTCAGTTGTAAATATTTCAGTTTCTCGTACAGATGAGGGATTTTTGGAACACAAACACAATAACGTTATCACACACTAAAATAAAAATGTCATTCGGATAATCAACTATTTAGTCAGTTTCCAAAGTCTCCCAGTTTTGTCAAGGTTATTTCCTGGTTTTACATTTTATTTGAGTCACGATCTTAATGAAACCCTTCTTTTGCAATTGGTTGATCTGTTTCTGAAGTCACTTTTAATCTCTTAGTAGTTCATGCATCTTGGGATTTGGGTGGGATATGAGTGTGTGTGTTTGTGTTGTCTACACGGATGTGTTAATTCTTTCTTTCCTGGATGGCAGTGCCTTGAAAGGAAGGGCCTGGGCTGTGGGAACTAAGATTTCTACTCTGCTTCTGGCTGAACTGAAAAGGCCTCCCTGGATGACACTTGCAGCCTTCAGAAAGGAGGGGGAAGAGGTACCAAGATATTCAAGGCAATGGCCCTTGTCTTACAGGGTGTTTCCAGGGCATGATGTTCAAAATGCTGGGTGCTCACCCTTTAGCTCCAGGTCGTGGGGTGGGTTCTTGGCATGAGCTCTGAGCAGTGTCTTTTAACCACCCACCTGGGGAGCATTTCACCATTTTAATTGGTATGGTTGTGTCTGTGGTGTCTAAGATTGGTGGCATTCCCCTGCTGGACCCACTTCTATACCTGCCCCTCTCCTGCCTCATCTTTCAAAACTCCCAACAGGAAAGTTTCACATCCCTGTAACACAAATCCATATAACCACAGCACAGACTGGGGAAAAGAATACAGCTGTCCCAGGGGCTATGTGCTCTATTCCCTCAGGCCCACCTGCCCCTTTGGGACAAGTCAGTAACAAGACGACTGAGTGTGTAAACTAGTGATTGTCTGAGACCAGGGACCTCAGAACCACATGCGCCCAGATGTCACCCAGGGCAGCAAGGGACGGTGTGGGTCATTCAGTGGATAAGATTAAGGTCTCTTGTCCTGGCAAACCAGAGCTTACCCCTGATCCATCAGGCCCAGCTGGGGAGGAATGGCTACGGTGTGCCTAACAGAAAGGCTAAGGGCCTTCTTGGGAAGTTTTGCCCAAATAGAATCATACAAAGCTGTGCAGGGATGCTGGAAGTCCTAGTTCACAGGGAGCAGTGAGGTTTATGGAACAAAGTCCTGTTGTAGGTTTAAAAGCTGCATCATGAATCTTTCCCTCTGGATATAAAACAAGCGGGAAAAGGACTTCCAAGTACATGGGCCAGGATCACAGGAGGATTCCAATCTAGGCAAAGGGTGAACAGGGAGCCCTAGAGGCGACCTGATGGGGATGTCCTGTGGGCCCTTAGTCCATCTGCACATGGTCTTCCTCTGTCCTTGTCCGTTACACATGCAAACATTTATCTTTTTTCATTTATTTCTCATTTAGTGTTGATGCAAATCCAGAGACTGGTTAGAAAATGGCAAGTTCCAATATCTGATCAAAGAAACCTCAACAAGAGAAGCAAAATCTTTCCTTCTTCCTGGAAAGCTGTAGAAAGACAGCCACTGTCCTGGGGAAGGACATGGTCCTGGTAGGTGCTATTTGAAAGACACCCACATTTCAGTGGTTATTGCTCTGCCTGGGAAAGTCCCTCCAACCTCTACCTCCAGGGAGATCTGAGGGGCTGTCTCTGCTCCTGGCCCAGGTGAACCACACAGAAATGCACCTCTCCTCTGAGGAAGGAAGACTTGAGGGTTTCATTCAGTAGCCAGGGTGGAGGCTGGCCCTCCTCCCTTCTCCCACATACAATAAGCTGTGAGCATACACAAGTTCTTAATTCAAGGAGGAAATTGAGATTCTGTGTCTCATTTACATGAGCATAAGAAGTGAAAGAACCACACCACAACACCCAGGCTGTGACAGAAACAGGATATATCGTAAGAGTCAAATCTACCATTTACTAGTAAAGAAATAATATCACTCCTCCCCAATGGGTTAACAGTCGCTGGGGTGCTGATGTCAGGGAGTTGGAGGTGGTGGTTCCCTCCCTCTGGGGCTTTAGGGAAAACCAGGGAAAGTCTTAGGATGTGCTCCTCCACTCAGGGTGAGAAGAGCTGGCCCGGTGCACCCCGAGGGCGCCAGTGTCCCTGCTGGTCAGGAGGAGCTGCACTTGTGGTCTCCAGAGTGTGACGGCTCATCGTCAAGGGCGTGGTGGCTGAAGAGAAGAAACAGACTATTTTGGGGTCCCTCCCTGAGATTCATGGCACACCTCCCTGCACCCCTGCACTTTTATCCAAACCCTGTGCAGAGTGCTCAGTCCATCAACAGCACCTCATTTGTCGCTGATGCAGGAGGCATCATTTAGCATCACCCATTTCAGAGGAGGCAACTGAATCCCAGAGACGAGAGGGGAGCAGCCTGTCCCAGACCTGGTCAGCAGTGGAGCTGGGATCCAGGCCCATGCTTAGGCCTAAGCTGTACTGAGCCCCTGGATGCAGTTGCTGCTGGTCCCAACACTCACTCGGCCCTAAACTGGAGGATGTCTGGTTCCTCTTTCTCTTGAAGAGCCGCATTTTGCTCGCCTTCTGTTGTGCGGACTCCAGCTAGCAGGAGACCCAGTAGCTACAGGATAGAGTGGACCTGTGAGGTACCAGGAGCCACACCTCAGGTGCCCCTCCCAGAGCCTGCCAGCAGCTGAATCCCAGTGCCCCATGGGCCACCCCGCTACGAGTTCTGTGGCTGATTAGCGAGCCAGGCCACAGGCTCTGGAGCTGGCCATCAGACAGAGTCTGCCCTGCCCTCACCCAACTCCTGTCCCCCTCACCTCTCATGGACACTGATGGGCTCCATGACCTGGAACCAGGCCCCAAATCGCTCTTTGGGCTCCAGGTCATACGCATTTGCAGCCTGCTGGAGCAGCTGGATCCTCCTGATGACTTTTAATTTCTGGGAGGAAGGACAGGATGCAGATAGAGCTTGGGTGGGGAACCCTGCCAGGGACTTGTGCGGAGTGAGGATCTGGTCTGGGGTCTGTGCTCACTCGGGAACCCTCCTTCCTTCCCACTCCATTCAGGACTTGCCTGTCCTCACAGTTGGCTGGAATTTGTTCCTTATCCAGGAAGGTGTCTTTGATGTCAGCCCCTCACACACACGCCAACGTGATGGGATTCCCAGCTTTGTGGATCTGACTCTCCCAATGAACGTAAGACCCAAGGGATGAGGCCAGAGAAAGTCTTGCCAGGGGAGGTCTGTGATTTCCACTTCCCCACCCTCCCACAGCTGCTCACCTCATACCATTTCTGGAAGTTGACCCGATTTCCCTTGAAGGGAGACAGGTAATGTCCATCAGAAACAGCCCCCTAAGCCCATAACCAACCCCCATCCCACCCCTTCTCAGGCTGCAAGAATATCAGAGCCCAGCAGAGGGCAGAGCTTCCACAAAGAGAACTTGACACTGGGCCAGGCTCTGGCCCCCAGAGCAGGAGGGACAGGGGAGCTGAGGCCAGAGATCTTATGTAGCACACCATGTCTGATGACAGATGGGGAGACTGAGGCCTCAGGGAGGAAGGGACAGTTGGACCACAGAAGTGCTTCCTCACTTGCAGGGGCTGATGGCACTACCCCAGGGGCAGGGCCTGAGTGGGAGGCTGAGTGCAGCTCAGACACAGCCTCCTGCAGCTCTGCAGGCAGGCAGCTCTGAGCTTCACTAGCCCAGGGAGCCTGGTGGGGGGCTTATGCGGAACGTCTATTCATGCATTGCTAAGATGGGCCTGACTCCCCAGCTCCCAGGGGTGGCCATGGGGCTCTCATGAGAGGAGGTTTGCCAGGTACTGAGAGCTCAGGGCCCAGTGCAGGGCTCTCGCCTCCCAAACCTCAGGATCCTGCTCCTTGGTCCCACCTCCAGGCTCACTCACTTCCAGATCATCCTCCATCCCAATGTTCAGCAGCTTCAGGTGATAGAGGAACATGCCCAGGAAGGGGACGACACCCTGTGAATTCAGGGTGGGAGTGGTGAGATGAGTCCCACCTCTCAGGTGACCCATGGACCCTCCCCCAAATCACTTCACACCATCCTCCTGCCCACTACAGACTCCCAGAGAGAGCAGCCTAGGACCCTCAGCGGCCTGCCCCCAGTTGCCCCCTCCAGGACCACTCAACTTCCCCAGTCACCTCCCAGGGGCGGCTTTTGGCAAATCCCAGAGTATGTGCTCCCTGCCCCTCCCCTCCCTAATCCATCCTGGGCACAGCCCTTCTAGGCCTCATCCTGGTCACTTACAGGGCAGGCATTTCAGGCTCTGGGGCTCCAGGAGCTGGGCTGGAGGAGGAGGGACCCCTCTCTTAAGGAGACCTCAAGCCGTGAGGAGAGAGACCCCCTCCTCTAACACCTGAACCCTCCCCCTCAGGCCCCTTCACCTGCTGCTGCTGCCTCTCCTGGGCTCCCTGGGGATCCATCTCTAGGGTGGCCCACACAGAGGTCACCTCCTGCAGGGTCAAGGACAGGCTCAGGGAGGCCATGCTCCCTTCCCCATGTCTCCCAGGCCCCTGATCCTTGACCCTGGACATCTGGTGTCTATGGCTGATCCCATTCCAGAGTGCTCTGATTCTAGATCACTCCCAGCTCCAACACTCCCTCCTCTGTGCTCTCAGTCCTGCCCAGGCCCCTAAGCCTCTCTCCTCATCAGCAAAGTGTGAGGAGGACTCCCATGCCTCCCAGGGTCCCCTGAGGACTCAGTGTCATCTGACTGTCACCAGTACTCTCCCCTCCCCCCTCGAGGAGGATGAGCACAAAGCTTCTGCTCATTCCTCTCCCCCTTGTACCTCATCACCCCTATGAGACTTACACCACAGATCATCTCCTTCCATTTCCCAGATGAGGAGACTGAGGCCCACAGAGGGGCAGTGAACTGCTCAGGGGCCCACAGAGGAGACCGTCCCCCTTCCCAGCCAAAGGGCCTGGCCCCCGACCTTCACTCCTCCTCCAGACACACCTCTGACCAATGTCCTGTCCTCTGGACTCTCGGGGTGTGTTGTGGCCCTCAATCAGCCTGAGCCATGGATTGGGAGGCACAAGGTGTCTCGGGGTCCTATCCAAGTGGATTCTGTGTTTTCCAGCCCCCTGGGATTCTCTGACATCACGCTGGACCTGAGGCCATGCCAAAGACCTCAGCTCCCTAGGATCCCCTCATGATGGACCCTGCACAGAACTCCTCCTTTATTCACTCAGGAAGGATCCCCCTTGTGCCACATCTGAGTGACAGTGTAGGGGGTGACCGGGGCACTGTGTAATGGTGACATTTGCATCCTTTTTTACTTGGAAACTTCTAATGTCCTGTCAGGAAGGTCCATTAAGAATCTGTAGGTTCCCCGATAATTCTCATTGCCATCTGGGGCATATCCTTGTCAACAAGGCACCGAGCGAGACTCACTGGTTTGTCAGCAGTGACCACTATCTGGCTAGAGTGCACAGTCCCAGAGACCACACAGTTCTGTCCCAGATCCACCATTTGGCCCAAGGCTGGGCAGCCCCTGAGTCCACAAGACCTGTGTGACCTCACAGTGCCCATCTCTGGGGCAGGCAGAGTGCCCACCCCTGCGAGCTGCAGTGAAGACAGAAGAAGCAGCAGGGGCCTGGCTTCCTGAGGACAGGCTGGGCTGCTGTAGGAAGAAAGGAACCCCCACCCACTCCATCCACCCGCCAGCCTGGAGGAAGAAGGCCAGCTGATGGGTCCACATGGAAGCCAGAGACCTGCTCATTCTGCCAGCTCTTCACCTCCTGGAACAGTCCAGCCGACATCATTGTATCTCGTGACCAAGGCCTCCTTCCCCAAACAGTCCCCACCTGCCCCTGCAGCTCACACCCCCCGCTTCCTGTCAAGCTGGACAAGACAGACCGTTATTTCTCAGGGAACCTTAAGTGAAAAACTTCCCAAAGCACATCCTGCCTTGTCCCTCCCCCCCTCACCTCCCCTCCTTCCAGATCTCCAGCCTCCATTCACCTCCTTGAGCAGCTTCCTGCTCTCCTGCTGGCTTGTTTTCATCAACTTTTTAAGTTTCGTACCATTCTTCCTGAGGAGGGAAAAAAGGAAAGAGACACTGTGGAGTGGTTTGAGGGTAAATCCCTTTTGTTTGAAAACCCAGAAGATCCAGACAGCCTGGATGAGCGTTTTCACTGTGTCCTCTGAGCCCTGAGGTGTCTGGGACTGAGGAGGGGGCTCTCCTATTGTCACCTGGGGCCTCCATTCTCTTATCCCCTCAGCAGATGTGTTTTAAACAGTATTGATTACATGTGGACAGAGAGTTCTTTTGTTGAAAACACTTGAAAATCTTCAATTTGGCTCAAGCCAGGATCTGTCACTTAGGGAAACTGATTCCTGAAGCAGAACCACTGGCCTAAGTTTTCAGAAAGACTCCAAGCCTCCAACCAGGTCAGACCCTATCGCCAGGGTTTGCTGTCTCCCAGGAGGTCCCAACTGACTGAAGGGCAATGCTAGCCCTGTGGGGGGTGTCTGGTCCACCCAGGTGGTGCTCATATGGACAGAGGCCTACCCACCTGGACACCCATCTCCATGTCTCTTTTAAACGCTGAATGGAGGGGACCTGCAGAGCCCAGAGGATGGCATGGAGTGAGGAAAGGATCCTCAAGCCCTGGCATTCCTGGGGAAGGGAAGAGAATGAGCTGTGAGGGGGAGCTGGAGCCCTGCTTCCTCTGGCTTCTGTCGCCTCATTGACGTCTCCTCTCCTGGATGAGACAGTAGCTCAGGGAACCCTGGAAAGGCACAGCTGGAAGCTGATGAAGAATACTTCCAGGGAGGAGGATTTTAGCTCAAGGTAAGGAAGGAGCCCAGGAAGGGGTGAGATTCCCACCACTGGGACCAGGAATCAGGTCATCGAGGCACTGGCAGGAGGGGCCTAATAATTGTACAAAGACTCAGACCACAGACTTCAAACATGAGAGCTGAGAAAGTAGAAGGGCAGTTCCCCTGACTCCAGAGAGGAGCTCTCAGGGCCTCCCACATCTTACCTTGGCCACCTGGATCCAGAGATCCACCACCCTGGCCCTGTCCTAGGCGGTCATGCTCGGGTCTCCAATGCAGGTGGTGACAACACATTCGACCACTCTGTTAAAGTGGGTCGTGGTGGCATGGATGGTGGGTGTCAGGTGTTCATTACCCCTGTTGTCACACTGGGACCAGATGGAGTCCAGGAAGTCGTGGGGCATCACTTTCTTGAAGAGCTCCTGGGGAGGACAGGGCATGTCACCCAGCCCTGCCACAGCCCAGCTCAGCGCCCGCAGCCCCCAGTCCCAGGCCGGGTCAGTGGTGAGAGCTAGAGCACAGGAAGCTGAGAATGTGGCCTGAGGCTTGTGGGAGTCCCTGCGTGTTGCCTGTGTCCCCTGAGGTTACCCAGAACAGGATGACCCAGGACCCGATACTGTGGCACCGGGAAGTCACATTTGTTCGCCTCCCAGTCTCACTTCCTCCAAGCACCAGAACTCGGCTACTGCTTGACCGTCTCTAGGGGCATATCCCACCCAATCTGACCATCCTGGGGTCTGACTCTTCTTTCAGATGCACATTATCCCAAGGCAGCAACAACCACAAGCTTTGTTTGTCTGCCTTGCAGTCATGAACACATGAGGTGCTTATTAGTGCTGAGGCTGTTGAGGCCTCCTGGTCAAATGAGTGAACTACCCAAGGACGAGACAGCACTTCAGTGTGCTCCCCTCCCCCACCAAACCGCAGACTCTGCCCAACTTCCTCTCTGCTCCACCTCGTCCATCTGCACAGCCACTCTGCATGGCAGCTGCTTTCATTGTCAAGCTCTACTCTCCACATGAGGACAGCAAAGGCTTGGGAGTTAAGAAAGCTGCTCAGGTCACATGAGGGTAAGCAGGGAAGCTGGACCAAGATCATGGGATTCTGGATCAGGAAATGGCAGGTGTGGGGCAGCTCATGGCACAGGGAAGGCTGACCCCACATGCCGTGAGTGCCCCGCTGTTCACCACATCAATCAGTGTCAACTGCTCTGCCACTAGCCTGGGAAGGAACTCCAAGAAGCCAGGCTTCTCCTGCCTCAGCAGGTTCTTGCTGGTCACATCCCAGCGGCAGGTGGGCTCTGGGGCTGGATCTGGCTCTGCTGTTATCTCTCCAGGTGGAGTGAGGAGTCTCCCTGGAGCCAATGGTCCAGCTGGCTCCAGCTCAGGAGCTGGCACTGGGGCTGGAGCTGATGTTGGTGGTGGCTCTGGCCCTGGAGGGACTGATGGAGGTGACACTGGCTCCAGCTCTAGCACAGGTGGTGGAACAAGAGCTGGAGCTGGATCTAGCCGTGGAGCTGGACCTTGCTCTGGCTCTGGAGCTGGAGGGAGCTCTGGAGATGATACTGCAGCAGGAGAAAGAAACAGTTTCACTCAAGTAGCTGACTTCCTCGGTCCCTGTCAAAGTCAGGAAAGACACTACTGCCATTAAGGGAACCTAGCCTTTGAAGACCCTGCAAATCATCTTCCCATACTGCAGTTTCCTCACCTTCCAGATCTGCCTCAATGGGCCTTGGATGCTCCAGCTGGACCTGGAGATAGTAGGCGTGGTCCCCAGCTCCGAGCCAGGCGAGCTGAGATGCAGAGAGGTCAGCTTCATCCTGAAGCAGGGAAAGTGCAGGGGGTCCCAGAAATCCTGCCCTGGGTCCAGGCAGGTTCCCACCAGAGAAGAGATGGCACTGGGGGAGGCAATTTGGCAACAGAGTCAGAGGCCTGGCCTTTCCCTCCACGCTTCTCATGCAAGGCACTGATGTCTGACCCTTCCCATCCTGGGGATGAGACCCTGCTCATACAGCACGTTGAAAACAGAGCCTGTCGCAACTCTCTTCCTGCTGACACTCTTCTCCTGAAGGGCCGGGACACAGCCCAGCCCAACCCTCCATGTACTTGTGCAACGGGATTAAGTAGAGGCCATTTTTTGAGCGGGTTTTTCACAGACTTCCTGTCTTGGGCCTGGAGGTGGTGGTCAGAAGAGGTGGATATGGAGAAGGGGAGACAGATTAAGATGGTTCTGTGATGGGAATGGGTCTCTTGGAGACAACTCAGCCTAGACACCCCTCTGTTTCCCAGGTGTCCTGGCACCCATCCAGAGCTCTTTGACTCCTGTCCTCCTAGAGTGGAAGCCACCAGACCTCAGCCTTCCCTTGGGAATCAAAAGATGTGTGAGACGCAAGGTTCTGACAGGCCTACCACAGCCACAGCCCCCATCTCTCCCTTCACAACTTGTTCTGTAGAGACAGGAAGCCCTTCTTCTGGACCCAAAGACCACTCACTTTTTTAGATGGGCCTGTGCTCTGCCCTCCTGGCTGGAATAAGGGAAGATGCCTCCAGCTATAAAGGAGGCTATCAGGGCATCACTTGGGATGTACCATGGAAGACAGGACCTGCGAAAGATGTCTAATGTCACTGTCTGACTCTCAGACGACAATTGAGGCACAGCGATTGTGTCTCCTTCATTCACTGACTTTGCTAAGTGTCTCCAAAAGTCCTGCATGTAGTAGGTGCTTAATCTACACACTTGAATGAATGAAGTGCAGCCAGACCATCCCAGACACTTGAGTGGGCCTAGGGCCTCTCTGGTGCCCCAGAGATCCTTAATTGGCTACCCCAAGGAAAAGGATCAGGACCAGCTGGATGGAATCTCAACTCCGTGACAGGGTGCTTTCCATGTGCTGTTCCACACTCAGAAAAACCACAACCTAGAGATCAGTGAGGCAGACTATTTTTCACGGGGAAGAGAAAAATAAACACCATGGATAACCACAGCACGTCCACAGCCCTCTACGCAGATCCAGGCCCCAGGTAAGCACCTGCCGTTGCTGATCCCATTAGTCCCTACAAGGTCACCATGAAATTTATCCTCCCCCCCAACTTTTCAGAAGAGCAAACTGAGGCTCAGAGAGATGTGAGGATTTGCCCAAGGTACACAGCTGGCAGTGGGCAGAGTCACCACTGTGCTGAGGAGGGAGTGGCTACTCACCTAGTAAACAGCTGGTCCAGGGCCCGGTGGGATGTGTCTAAGGCCAAGTAGTTGATCATGAAGGTGGTGAAGCTGGACATGTTCCTACTCAGGAAAGTTGGTGCCATGAACTCTGTCAGCTTCTCCATCACGCTGCCTGGAGGGCACGCATCCTGCAGGCCTCATTTAAATTCACAGTGAACTCATCCTCACACTGGGGGAGAGGAGGAGGGACATACAGTAAGTGATATCACAGTGAACCACCAGGAGGACTGAGGTGACTTTCTACCCTCCTGTGTAGCTGGTGGGGAGGAGTGGAGGTCCAGATTCCTTTGGGAGTGGGACTGTGGGGTACTCTAGTGAGAAAATTATGGGGGTGGGGAGTCCAGGGGGTTCTCAGATTTAAGTCTGCATTCTAGCACTGCTTTGGTCATCTCAAAGTCCTGGGTGTGAAAACCCCTCTTCACCCACACTCACCTCAGAGCAGCACTGGTCATTGATGGACTGGTGCACTTGTGTTCTCTCCAGGGAGAGGGTGAACTGGAAACCATCCACCAGCTCCTCGACCATCTCTTGGGTGCAGCTCTACAGTGACAGTGCCCAGCAGTCAGGCCAGGAGGGATCAGGGGCCTGCCTGGACTTTGCCACAGGGGGAAACCCCGCCACAGATCAGGCACAGAGGGGAATCTGCATAGACTCCACCAGGGAAGGAATGCGAGGACACCTTGATGGCCCAGGATTCACATGCAGATAGAGGAACTTGATCCCCAGCACTCACCTGACTCTCCTGCAGCCAAGATATTGAGTATGAACATGAAACACTGCCTGACTCCCAACATCTAGCTTCCTGTTCCTGCCCATGCTGGGTCCTCCTCATCCCCAGCTTCCCTAACTCCACCTCCTCCCACCCACACACACACAATGAGTGTTAAGGGGTGTGGGGCTGTCGTTTTGGGATCACAGTTCTGGCCTGATCTAGAGTGGCCTGCCCTGGCCCACACTGTTACCTCATGGTTCCTCCTGCCAAAAGGCCACACACATTCGAGGTGAGGGCTGAGCCAATGTCTAAAGCGACTTAACATGCTCTCATTCTGGGCTTTCCGGGGACCAGAGCCTCGGAAAGTCACGAGACAACATGAGAACATCCTACTCTGTCGAGTGCCTCCACTCAAATGAAGTGGAATGGAGGCTGTGATTACAATGTGGGTGCCTGGTAACCAGAGTTCTAAGTTCTATTGGGGGCTGTCACCAAGGAAGTGAGGTCACTTATTAAAGGTTCTATTACTTGGCCCCTTCACTCAATCAGACCCACCCAAAGCCCCCTCTAGGCTGTTGGCTGCTCTCCCTCCTTGTCCATGTCATCTCCATCACTGTACACAAATACCCATCACCACCCTCCCCACAGCTCCTTGGGAGTGGATCTAGGGGGCCATATTTGAGGAGACAGAGCTGAAGTCAGACCTCTTTGTTCCTACTAGATCTATGTCCTGGAAAAGCTGCTGTGCCTCTCAAGATCTGTCCAGTCTCCCAAGCTGCACAATGAGGATTGGGCTAAACACAGCTCCCTGGGGACCGTGTCAGGGTACATGTGATAATACGTACAACACCTGTGGGCTGGTGTCACATGTGTCTAATGTACACACTTAGAGAAGGAGGAAGTACAAGAAGGAGTAGGACATCACATAGAATACCAGTCAGAACTTCTCTGGGTTCCAGATGTGTGATCTTGGGAAAGTCACTGCCCCTCTGGGCCTCATTTTCAGGTATGCATCCTGAAGGGGTTGAAATTAGAGGAAATTCAGACATTGTGATCCACTGGCATTAACCCTTCCACGGTCCCCTGATTTACTCAGAATCAGTCCCAAGTGCCTCACGTTGGCCTATGTGGTGGGCAGCCTCCACAATGGCCCCAATGCTCCCTGCTTCCTGAAGTGCACATCCTTTTGTCATCACTAAGTGGTCAGTATCTGGCTTCTGAACAACAGAACACAGCCAAGGTGATGGGATGTCACTTCCAAGTTTTAATTACAAAACATCTGTCACTTCCTGCTTACTGGCTTACTTGGGTTCCCTACTTACCTCCCTCCTTCTGTTTCCATCTCTCTCTCTCTCTCTCTCGCTCTCGCTCTCTATCAAATCACCAGAACTGGGAATGCAAGTGCTGATGTTTTCAGTTGCACTATGTAGAGTCTCCATAGGAGAGAACTGAGGGAGTGTCCAGCCAACAGACAGACAGGAGCTCAGACTCTCAGTCCAAATGGATCCTGACAAAACCCATGTCAGTGATCTTGGGTGGGAATCCTCCCCCATTTGAGCCCTGTTGAGACCACAAACCTGCTTCACAGAGACTTTGAGGCAGAGGCACCCAGCTAAGCCATGCCAGATGCTTGGCTCACAGAAATTATGAGATGTTGTATATTTGTACTTTATAGGTGGCAGGTTTTGGAGTAATGTTGTCACAAAGGAACAGAAAATAACAGTCTACCATGTCCCAGGATCCAGCCTGATCACCCTCCTCTCTCCCCTCACTCTCTCTTCTCAGACTCCCTCCAGCCACACTGGCCACATTTCTGACCTTCCCTGGTCAAACTCGCTTCTTCCTGTGAGTCTCTGCACCAGGGAGCCTTCTCCTTGACACACTAACTGTTCCCAGACATAGGCAGGGGTGCTTACATTTGTCATTCTGGTCACAGCAAAGGTCTGAAATGCCTCAGAGAGGCCTTTCAGAACCTCCTAGCACAGTTTCTACCATCACAGATCTTACATCCAGAAGAGCATTACATGATTTCCTCCTCCTTCTTCCCATTGAGATAAAATTAGTGCACGGGGAAGGGCTGTCTGCTTTGGCTGATACAGAGGCAACTCCTTCTGGTTATACCAGGAACACGACTGTCTCTTCCAGGCCGAATTTTTCCCAACCACGAATCCATTGTTTAAGGAAACCGTCATTCCCTCTCTTTCATGGGTCTGGTTTCCCCAACAACACAGTGAACCATCCCCTCTCCCTGTGCTGCATCACCATAAACCCACAGCCAGAAGATAAGCACCAGGTTAAAACACCACCAGATCCTGAATTCAGTCACTGCAGAGACCCTCCCATCAATGTTGTCATTCAATGGTGACTCCTGAGGACACCTTTCCCCTGAGACCCACTCCCAGCCTGTCCTCAGCTTCTAACAGTAACACTGAGATTTCCTCAGGGTCCTCCCTACCTGTGCAAGAAACTTTCTGAAATGTTCTCTGTATTAATTTTCAGGGACTGGGGGCATTGGTAGATGTAATTTGAGTGTGTATGTGCAGTAGTTTCTACGCAGGTATTCTATTTTTTCAGACACAGATAAAATAGTGTGGCTACTCAATGCACCAAGAAAATGGATAACTGATCAAATTTTTTCATGATGTGAAGTCTTTAGAGAGTAAATATCGTGGTTAAGAGCACAGAGTATGGAGCTAACTCCTCATGTCCAAATTCCAGCTCAATCCCTTACTAGATATTTGTATTGACTGAGTTCTTTACCTGATTGGTGCCTCAGTTTCTTCATCTGTCAGTTGGCAATAATGATCAGCATACATATTTTGTAGGTTTATGGAGAGTATTAAAGGAGTTAATGTTTGAAAAATGCTTGGAACACCTAGTGTATTACCAGTGCTGTACCTATATATTAGAAATACAATTTAGAAATTCTTCTAACTCTGCCTGTGAGCCCCAGAGGGTGAGCCTGTTGTCTGGATGTACACAGAAAGCACTCAATGACATACGATGAATAAATGAATGAACAACATTGGCGAATGCATTACCAATGTCACCTATGTCATCTTACAGGCATTCCCAAGCCGAACAACTGGCAGACATACCTGCTTTGTCCTGCATCACATTCCCTGGAGGAATCACTGGGGCTTCTTGGACCCTGGTAACAGTGCCCACTAAAGGTTATTTTCTGTCAGCAAACCCCAGTCTTTGTCCAATTGCTGCAGCTCACAGGGTCTGCGTTCTGATCCTTGTCTTCACTCGAGAGAGAAGTGCCATCCCCAGAGCTGGGCACACGCAGAGCCTGAGCCTTGGAGAAAATAATTCCCTGGCCCTGGGGCAGGTAGAAGAGCACAGGGACAGAGTGGGATTTGGGGAAAATCCTCCAGGTGTTGTCAGAAGGGATGGAGGCAGGGAATGTGTCAGCAAGGACTAGTCTGGGTGGTGGGCCTTGGTGGTTAAATAGTAGGGGGCTGGGAAGTTTCGTAGGTTCTAGCATAATACAATCAATATGACGGTCATGAAATCAGAATCAGCCTAATTAAGGTCAAATTAACCCAATGTCAGCTGTTCCCTGACTCTCTAATCCAGTAGTGACTTATAATAAGGGTATTCGTGTTCTATCATCTCCTTTTCATTGATTGGCTAGAGTAATTATTCTTTACATAGCCTGTCTATTATGAAATAGTAAAGAAAAAGTGAGTTTTAAAACAACCCTCCTTGGAAAAGTCTCCCTAACATATTGAATTAATAACAGAAGCCAGGACAGGAAATTCACCACATATCTTGAGCTTTAGTCTCTGGTTTTAGATCTTCCTAACTAGTAAATTAACTTGACTTCTGCCTTCTTTCTTGAGATTAGTCCACTTAGGACTAAGTAGGAGTGCAACCTCATGGCATGTGAGAAGAGGTGGGACACTAGGAAGAGGTTTTTTTCATTCTGTCAGTGTGTGCGTGTGTCTGTGTGTGTGTATGACAGTTTTTGCTCCATCTTGCAGTGTGGGTCAGTGTAGACTCATTTTCTAGGGAAAAAATGTCCCTAACCACTTTCTCTGGAATTTATTTTCACTGATGGCTTCATCGGCACTGTCCAATAGTAACATTAAGCACTCTATATTATAGAATTTAATTTTTTTTCTTAGTAGCCACATTTTAAAAAATTAAAGCAAACAGGTGAAACTGATTTTAATAGTATATTTTAACCCACTATAACCTAGATATCATCAATGTTGGTGCAATCTATACAAAACTTAATAATGAAAGAGTTTATATTGTTTTCCTGGGTTTCATAAATCCAGTGTGTACTTCCCACTTACAGCACAATCTCCATTTGGAAGTTGAGTTTTTTCAGACATACATTCTCTGTACTGAGATTTAATGTTCACAGTTGTCAAATAAGTGTCACTAGGAGTGGGGTAGATGATAATTTCACTACTGATTTAAACTCTAATGGAGCTATGAACACCAACTGGTCAATAGATTAATCAAATGAATAGTCATATAGTACAGAAGAATGGTATGATTTGGGATTTATAAAAAAACTGGGGACCGTGTGTCTTGACAGGGAGCACCAGAGCTTTTCTTGTTGAGAGTGACAAGGACAAAAAGAGAATAAAGTCATACTGATAAGTGTCTAACAACATGGGGGAGAAGAAATGACCTGCAGTAGTCCTGAGTTTTGACCTCGAGCTTTCTGTTCTTGACTCAAATCTCTTTGATGATGTCCCAGGACACAGGTCAGATTAATCCCCACAGGGAGAGAGGGAGGGTAGAAGTACAAGGCATCTGACATAATTGTCCTGGGAAGGCAGGCTTCATTTATCACTCTGATCCACATTCATATTTTATTTTTATAGGATAAGAGGAAAAGAAGTATGATGGTCAAATCATCACAGAGGAAGCGACATGATTGTGGAAACCAATCCAACCCAAAGCCTGGTTTGAGCATCTCCATCCCTTTGAGGATGTCCAGTTACATATTCAAGAAGCCAGTTACTAGAATCACATCTTATCCTGGCAACGAGGTCAGATGCCATCAATGGGAGGAAACGTTGGAGCAGCCCCAACGACTCTGCTGGCAGAAGAGACTGCAAGGTCTCCAGGCCTGCAGAGTGCAGAAGAACCGTTAAGTCCTTTAGACCTTGCCAAAGCCCTGCTAAATCTTTCACCTAGTTGCACAGGTGCATCCCTGCCAGGTGTGCTTGCAGGTGGTCTGAACTCCAGTCCCATGCCCACCCCTGCCTGGTCTTCAGATTCAGCAGAGACGATCCCAGGAGCTGGACTGTACATCCCACATCTCCTTTGCAAACAACTTCTGTTGACTCAGGAAGATATCAGGAAACAGGAAGAGAAAGTGAAGATGGCAAGAGAGAGACTGGCGGTAGCACTGATGCAGACAGACTCTCTAGAGAGGCAGGGAGAGTGAAGGGCAAAGAAGGACGTCTCGACAAATATGGTTATAAAAGACAAGACGGGGCAGATGACATGGAGCTCACACTACATTAATGCCTCTGCAAGGGTCATTAGGTTTTCTTGCTTTGAGCTCTTGAAAGTTTAATATATACCAATAATTTCTTTTCTTTGATTCCTTTGCATGACAGAGAAGATACTGAGAGTGATGCTTCTGAGGTAGGAGATTGAGTTTCAGGTGAGGAGAGAAAGGTGATCTTTCCTTCCTTTCCTTTCCTGAGTGTTATGTATTTGTATTTTAAGATCAACAGAGAGTTATCTCAGTCAGGGGATTCTTTAGAGTTTTGCCCTCACAGTCACAGAGAAAACATACCTAGTCCAAATGGATTGTCCTTTTTATGTAATATTGCAATAGATTCCAACATAACATTTCACTAAAGAGCTGTTATATCTGTCTTCTCTAAAAACACACCTACTTCTGCGTCTCATTTTTCTGGTATTTTTTGCATGTTGAATCACTAGTTGCATACAATGAAATACTGGATTTTCCCTGTTATTAGATTTATATGCGTTGGAAATTTGATTCATGAAAATTGATATGACATTGCGGTATCATGCTGTCAGGAGAACGACTGTTTTCAGCAGCACAAGTCTTACAATAAGACAGTGTGTTGGGATTTGTCTATTTGTCTGATCGAGTATGTTGCACTCTTCACATCCTCTTTATCATTACTTACTTTTGTCCCACAGATTTATCAGTTTCTGAGAGCAGTGTGTTAATAATAGAGTATCTTAGTATGTATATCTTCCCTAAAAAAGGAGTTATTTTTTACCTAAATCTTCTCTCCTCTATTCTTCCATGTGGTAATCATCTAGAATTTTGGTGTAAATGTGTTTTTAATGTCTTGTTTGAAAACTAATACTAAATTAGACAGACGGTTTTTTTCCTTTCCTTGTGACTCCTGTTATGTTTTCCTGGGTTAACATTTCTTCTTCCTGATGTACATTCTTTACCGGTTCTTTCACTGCAGGCCTGTGGGAGGTCAAATTTGAGTCTGTTTGTAAGCCAGAAAACGTCTTTCTTTCTTTGACACATAGTGCGAATAGGTGTTTAATTTAGCTTTGTAGTAATTTTTTTCCTTCTTTGTCATGTTATTTTTCTGATCCTACGCATCTTTTCCTTAAAATGGATATAAAACCCTAAATATTGTGACTGTAACTGAGATAGTACACGCAGAGCTTGCTAGTCATGTTGCTTAGGAGAATTAAATAGTCAATAATGATAAAGATTATTAACCATTATAATGATATCATAATAATGTAACATATAATAATATTAATGTATAATAATTATACATTAATTTATAATTATAATGTACAGTGTATAATGTATGCAATGAATAATAATAATATATTAATATTATTAATCATTATAATCCTCAGAGTGTGCATTCTCAGAGAACCACTGCTTAAGATTGAGAATGTGAAGCTCACACACAAAAAGTATGAAAGAGTGGCATGACTGTGACTTTAATTCTCAGCCCTTGGGTATCTTCAGCTGTGGTCGTCTGCACAGTGTGTACAGATAATGTAATCTGTTCCCACAGACCCAAGGCAGAAGAGCACAGCCTGCCTCATGCCTGGGTTGCTCTGGGCTGCCTGTTGGGGAGCCTCTGCTGTGAGACTAGTTGGACTCTGAACAGAGAAAGATGAAAAAAGACTCTTTCCTTTCCCTCAGATTTCTCCCCCCAAGTTTTATTCACTTTTACATCCAGAGCAGATACTCTCTTCCCAGAAGCTTGGTGTTACTCTGTGATTCAGGCTTCCCAGACACCTAGTCATTTCAGCTCCCAAGGCCCAAGGTGACTGCAGAGTCATGTATCACCCACTCATCCCATCTTGGCCTGTTTCCCGTCATGGAGGACCCATGAGTGGGGAGAGGAGCCATTGAGGGAGATTGATCTGGAAGTCCTGGTGAATCTGAGCTTCAGAGAATGAAGCAGAAAAGGGGAATATGAGACTGCCAGGGCTTCAGTGGGGGAGGAATATGGAGGAACCGAGAGGGGTGTTATGGCCGCACAGAGTCAAGGGGAGGGATGTTCCAAAGTTTCCCAAGAAGGGAAACCTTGCACTGAAGTGGGGATACGATTTTACATGTTGGAAATGTCTGTGCTGGTTTCACCAATTCTGGTGTCCCTGAGGGATCAACTGGTGTGACACCACAGGACAGAAGTTGCAGTCACTTTCAGGACTTAAGGAAGGTGAAACCTTTCAGCTTAGTCCTTTGTGAGCCAGTCAGGGGTCAAGTCTAGAAAGGCTTGGAGCCTGAGTCCGTCCAATGTGGTTTCGTACTGTTCCAGCCCAGCTCCTCTGGACCCCAGCTGGGAAAAGGGGACATCAGATATAGTCAGATCTACTCATCGCAGCTTCTGTAGGTTGCCATGAGGCAGGTAATAGCCCAGGCATCGTCACTGGAGCTCATAGTCGCCCTCCTTCTTCCGCCGGCAGACGAGGTGAGGTGAGGAGAGCGCATCAGAATGGTCCAGTCAGCTGCCCAGTATGGGAGACTCCAGGAGAAGGAGATGCCAAAGCCACAGAGACCCAATGTCTCCTGTGTCTCCCTCTTCCTTTTGTCCACTTAATTTTCACCCTCAGTCCTTCTTTTCCTTTCCTTTTCCCTCTCTTGGCTCTCTCTCCCACTCTTTCCCCTACATGTTCTAGCTTAATTGAGGTATTACCGACATACAGTAAACTGCATACATTTAAAGTGAATAAATTTATACATTTTGATTATAACATATTGAACCATCACCTCAATCGAGAAAAGGAATGCCCATCCTCCCTAAATTTCCTCATGCTCATTTTAATTCCTCCTTCCCTGCTGTTTGCAAACACATTCTCATTCCCAGGTAACCAGTATATGTCTGGTATATGTCCTTATAGATTTTCGTGTATTTTCCAAGGATTTTTATAAATGGGATCATATACTATGTACTCATTTTTTACTGGCTTCTTTCACTCAGAATAATTATTTTGAGATTTATTCTTGTCATCACATGTACTATGAATTCATTCCTATCCCCAATGCTTCCCTGGCAGCACTGTGCACACACCCGAGTGCTTCCCAGGTTGGAGTGAGAGCCAATAGTACTGCTGCATCCCCCAAAGTAGGAATGCACCTTGGTGCAAATCTGGGAGGGGTTGGCGGGAGCCCTGGACCCTCAAATGAATGCTTTCCTGGATGATTGGAAAGCCCACCATGCCACTGCAGTCCCAATGATTGGCCAATGTTCAGAACCCGTGAAGAAGTCCCACCCACCAAGCACAGAGGCTGGCATGAGCATGAGAAAAGGCAGCAGCAGATATATGCACACATGCAAATGCTTTCCCAGATGGCACAAATACCCATAGTAGTGCTGCAGTCTCACAACTGGGTAGGTGCCTCCGTGTGGCTGCAGCTCTGAGCTCAGTGTTAATGCTTTCCCAGCGGATGGGAACACCCACTTTACCAACGCAACTTTCAGCATATGGGGTGGGATCAGAAAGACAGCTCATGCTTCCCCCACAGCGGTAGCAGGTGGAATCTGTGACCTGATACAACCACAAATATGCAGGCAAAAGATTAGTTGATCAAAGACCATAAGAAACTACACTAACAATTCAGAGCAGAAGGAAATGACAAACCTCTAGAAACGAACCTTGAAGTCACAGAAATTTACAATCTAAATGACAGAGAATTCAAAATAACTGTCATTACAGAAACTCACCAAGTTACAAGAATGTTCAGACAGTTCGATGAACTCAGGAATAAAATTAATAAGGAAAAGGAATACTTCATCGAAGAAACTGAAACTATTAAAAAAAAGACAAGCAGAAATTCTGGATATGAAAAACATAATTATTGAGATAAAAAATAATCTAGAATCATTAAAAAACAGCTGATATTATGGATGAAAGAATTAGTGATTTAGAGGATTGAAATACAGAAATGCTTTCAGTGGATGAGGAGAGAGGACTCAGATTTTTAAAAAATGAAGGAATTCTTGGAGAAATATATGACTCAATTATAAAAGCAACCTAAGAATTATACGTATCACAGAAGAAGAAAAGAGGGAGAAAGGATCAGAGAGCTTGTTAAAAGAAATAATAGCTGAGAACTTTCCAAACCTGGGGAAGAACTGGACTTACAAGTACATGAAACCAGCAGAAGGCCTAATAACATCAATGCTAAAAGACCTCCTCCAAGGCATATAATAGTAAAATTGACAAAAGCCAATGATAAAGAAAAAATATTAAAGGAAGCAAACAGAAGAAAATAACCTACAAAGGAACCCCTATCAGGCTTTCAGCTTATTTCTTGGCAGAAACTTTACAGGCAAGGAAAGAATGGAATGATATAATAGAGATATTGAAAGACAAAAACTTTCAGCCAAGAATACTCTATCCAGTGAAATGATCTTTATGATACAATGGAGAAATAAAAGTTTTCGCAGATAAACAAAGTCTGAGGGAGTTCATCGTCACTAGATGTCCCATACAAGCAATGATCAAGAACGCCATCATACCTGAAACAAATAGAAGACAAATGTCTACAAAGCTTTGAGCAAAGAGATAAATAGACAGACAAAATCAGAAAGCTACAGCTCTGTATCACAACAAGGTAGCAAATACTTAATTATAACTTAAAAAAAGAATGGAAGGAAAGCATAAAAAGTAACTATAAACACTTCAGCATAGTCACAAATGCACAACACAAAAATGAATAACTTGTGACAACAATAACTCAGAAGGAGAAGAGGAAAGGGATGGAACCTGCTTAGTCTAATGGAGATAAGAGGCTCTCAGAAGATGGACTATGTCATCTATGACATCTTCATACAAACCTCACAGTAACCAGCAAACAAAGAATCAGAGCAGAGCCATAGATAATAAAAAAAGAGAAAACTTTCACAGAAAACCCCCAAAATGAAATAGTAGTCCGAAACTGAAAGGAAGAGAAACAATGGAATTATAGATTAGGAGGGATTAAGCCCTCAGGTATCAATAATCACTCTAAATGTAAATCGATTGAATTCTCCAATCAACAGACACAGAGTGGTGGGGTGGATTAGAAAACAAGACCCAACAATACGTTGCCTCCAGGAAACACATCTCAGCACTAAAAACAAACAGGCTCAGAATGAATGGATGGGAGACAATACTCCAAGCAAATGGCAAATAAAACAAAGTAGGTGTTTCCATAGTTATATCAGACAAAGCAGACTTCAAGATAAAAAAGACTATGAGAGACAAAGAGGGGCAGTATATAATGATAAAGAGGACTTTCCACCAAGAGGACATAAGACTTATAAAGTTATATGCACCTAACGCAACACCACAAAAAAATATAAAGCAACTATCAATAGACCTAAAGGGAGAAATTAACAGCAACACAGAAATAGCAGGGGAGCTGAACATCCCACTTACATCCATGGATAGATCATGCATAGAAAGGCAACAAGTAAATAGTGGAATGAAATGAAACATATGATCTGATGAACTTGATATATATAGAGCATACCCTCCCAAAAAAGCGGAATACACATTCTTCTTAAGTGCACATGGAACCTTCTCAAAGATAGACCATATGTTTTGAAACAAGGCAAGCCTGAATAAATTTAAGATTGAAATCATATCAAGCTTCTTTTCTGACCACAATGCTATGACACTAGAAATCATCTACAAGACAAAAGATGGGGAAGTTACAAATATGTGGAGACTAAAGAACACACGACTGAAGAAACATTGGATCAATGAACAAATGAAAGGAGAAATCAAAAAATACCTGAAGACAAATGAAAATGAAAAGACCCAAAACAACTCTTATGGGATGCAGCAAAAGCAGTTCTAAGAAGGAAATTCATAACAATACAAGCGCATCTCAGCAAACAAGAAAAATACCAAATAATTACCTTAAACTACACCTAATAGAATCAGAAAATGAAGAACAAATGAAGCCCAAAGTCAGCAGAATGAGGGAAATAATAAAAATTAGAGCAGAAATAAATGAAATAGAGACTAAAAAAACTGTAGAAAGGATCAATGAAACAAAGAGCTGGTTCTTTGTGAAGATTGAAACAAAACTGACAGACCCTTAGCCAGACTCACTAAGAAAAAAAGAGAAGGCTCAACACATAAAATTAGAAATGAAAGAGGAGAAATTACAACAGATACCACAGAAATCCAAAGGAAGATAAAAGAATACACTGAACGACTTACATGCCACCAAATTGGATAACCTAAAAGAAATAGATAAATTATTAGATTCATACAACCTCCCAAAACTGATTCAAGGAGAAACAGAGAAAATGAACAGACAAATCACAAGTAAATAGATCGAAATGGTCATCAAAAACCTCCCAAAAACAAAAGTCCAGGACCAGATGTCTTCTCTGGAGAATTCTACACAATATTCAAACAAGATTTAATACCTATGCCTCTGAAACTATTCCAAGCAGTTGAAGAAGATGGAAGACTTCCTAATTCATTCCATGAGGCCAACATCACCCTGACAGCAAAAGCAGGCAAGGACATCACAAAGAAGGAATATTACAGGCCGATATCGCTGATGAACACAGATGCAAAAATCCTCAACTAAATATCAGCAAATCGAACACAGCAGTATATTACAAGGATCATATACCATTATCAAGTGGAATTTATACCAGGGATGCAGGGAAGGTTCAACATCCGCAAATCAATCAATGTGCTACACCACAATAACAAAATGAGGAATAAAAATCACATGATCCTCTAGACAGATGCAGAGAAATGATTTGACAAAACACAACATCCATTTATGATAAAAACTCTCAATAAAATGGGTATAGAAGGAAAATACCTCAACACAATAAAGGTCAAATATCACAAACCCACAGCCAACATCATACTTAATGGTGAAAAACTTAAAGCCATTCCTCTGAGAACAGGAAGAAGACAAAGTTACCCACTCTCGCCACTCCCATTCAACATAGTACTGGAGGTTTTGGCCAGAGCAATTAGGCTGGAAAAAGAAATAAAAGAAATCTAAACTGGAAAGGAAGAAATTAAACTCTTGCTGTTTGCAGATGACATGATTGTAAATATAGAAAACCCAAAACAATCCATCAGAAAACTATTAGAAATAATCAACCACTACAGCAAAGTTGCAGCGTACAAAATCAACTAACAAAAAGCAGTTGCATTTGTATACTCTAATAATGAACTAACAGAAAGAGAACTCAAGAGTACAATCGCATTTACAATTGCAACAAAATGAAAAAAGTTATTAGGGATAAATTTAACCAAAGAGGTTAAAGACCTATACAATGAAAACTGTAAGACATTATTGAAAGAAATCAATGATGACCTGAAGTAATGGGAAGATATTCCATGAACATGGATTGGAAGAATAAACACAGTTAAAATGTCCATATTACCTAAAGTAATCTACGGATTCAAAGCAATCCCAATCAGAATCCCAATGACATTCTTCATAGAAACAGAACACAGAATCCTAAATGATATATGGAATAACAAAAGACCTCAAATAGCCAAAGAAATCCTGAGAAGAAAGAACAAACCTGGAGGCATCACAATCCTAACTTGAAAATATATTACATAGCTACAGTAATGAAAATGGCATGGTACTGGCACAAAAGCAGACTCATAGATCAATGGAGCAGAACTGAAAGCCCAGAAAAAAAAACCACATATCTGTGGTCAGTTAATCTCTGACAAAGCAGCCAAGATCATACAATGGAGAAAGGTAAGTCTCTTCAATAAATGCTGTTGGGAAAACAGGACAGCCACATGCAAATGAATGAAAGTAGATCATTATCTTCCACCATACGCAAAAATTAACTCAAAATGGATAAAAGACTTGAATCTAACACTTGAAATCATAAAACTCCTAGAAGAAAATATACGCAGTACAGTCTTTGACATCAGTCTTTTCTGCACCCTTCCCAATACTATGTCTACTCAAGCAAGGGAAAGAAAAGAAAAAATATACAAATGGGACTACATGAGACTAAAAGTCTTCTGTAAGGCAAAGGAAATGATGAACAAAACGAAAAGACAGGGCCAGGCCCTTGGGTTAGTGGTTAAGTGCACGAGCTCCGCTACTGGCGGCCCAGGTTCGGATCCCAGATGCGCACAGATGCACCGCTTGTCCGGCCATGCTGAGGCCGCGTCCCACATACAACAACTAGAAGGATGTGCAACTATGACATACAACTATCAACTGGGACTTTGGGGAAAACAAAAAAGGAGGAAGATTAGCAATAGATGTTAGCTCAGAGCCGGTCTTCCTCAGAACAAAAGAGGAGGATTAGCACGGATGTTAGCTCAGGGCTGATCTTCCTCAAAAAAATTAAAAAACGAAAAGACAACCCACAAACTGGGAGAAAATGTTTGCACATCATATATCTGACAAGGGGTTAATTTCCAAAATATATAAACAACTCATACACCCGACAACAACAAAAAAGATAATCCAATCTAAAAATGGGCAGAGGATATGAACAGACATTTTTCCAAAGAAGGTATACAGAAGCCCAACAGGCACATGAAAAGATGTATAACATCACTAATTATTAGGGATATTCAAATCAAAACTACAATGAGTGATAACCTTACACCTGTCAGAATGGCTATATCTCCCAAGACAAAAAATAACAAATGTTGGAGATGATAAGGAGAAAAGAGCACCCTCACACACTGCTGGTGGGAATGCACACAGTTGCAGCCACCGGGGAAAACAGTATGGAGATTTCTCAAAAATTAAAAATAGAAATACCATAACTTCCAGCTATCCCACTACTGGGTATTTATCCAAAAAAATTGAAATCAACAATTCAAAGAGATTTACGCACCCCTGTGTTCACTGTGGCATTATTCACAATAGCCAAGACATGGAAGCACCCCAAGTGCCCTGCTACAGATGAATGGATAAAGAAGATGTGGTATGTAGTATATATAATGGAATACTACTCAGCCAGGAAAAAAAAGACAAGATCGTCCTGTTTGCAACAACCTGGATGGACCTTGAGGATATGATGTTAAATGAAATAAGCCAGACAAAGGTATATGCATGATTTCACTCATATGTAGAAGATAAACATACACAGGGATAAAGAGAACAGATTAGTGCTTACCAGAGGGGAAGGGGGCTGGGGGTTTAGTGAAAGAGTTAAAGGGGCACATGTGCATGGTATGGATAAAAGTCAGACTACTTGTGGTAAGCACGATGTAGTCTATACAGAAATTCACAGATAATAATGAACACCCGAAATTACACAATGTTAAAACCCTTTATAATTTCAATAAAATAATTAAAAAAGAAAAAAATAATTCATTATTTTTTATGGCTGAATAGTATTCCACTGTGGGGATATACCACACTTTGTGTATCCTTTCACCAGTAGATGGACATTTGAGTTGTTTTCCGTTTTTGTCTACTATAACTAGGTTGTTATCAACATGTGTGTACAAGTCTGTGTATATAAATATGTGTTTATTTCCCTTAGATGAATTCCTAGGAGAGGAATGGCTGGTTAGACATATGTAATTAGTAAAGACGCATCCAAGCTATTTTTCACCAGTACTGATGAGAGTTTCAGTGACTTGACATCTTCAACAACATTTGCTATAGTCAGTTTTTTTAATTTTAGCCATTCTCAAGTGTGGTGGAATCTTATGGTGACTGTCACTTACATTTCCCCAATGACTCATGTTGTGAAGGAGTAGGCAAGCCACACACAGACTGGGAGAAAACATCTGCAAATCATATCCCTAGAAAAGGATGTGTAATCATATCCCTAGAAAAGGATGTGTATTTATAATATATAAAGACCTCTTACAACCTAATAGTAAGAAGACAATCAACACGTCATGGCTTGCCAGGAGACAGCACATCAGGTTTGTGATGAGCACCAGGGGGCCCGCCAAGCAGATGAGGATGAGGGCCCAGAAGGGGGGGTCTGGGGAGACAAGTGGTGTGGTGAGCCATGTCCTGTCATCACCCCAGGGCTCCTGGTGACCCCACTGTGCCTCAACTCTCCTTGACAAGGGTTGGCCAACATTCTTCATCATCCAAGACACTGTGCACATGGTTCTCTTTGATGAGACACAGCATCAAGATACTCATCCCCTACCATGGGCTAGGACTTCCTGCAGGTTTAAAAGGTTTCTCAGTCAAGGTGTCATCTCTATTGGGAAAATATTCTGGAAGTGAATGAAATGGAGAATGCATGTGAGTGTGTTTCACTCTTTTTAATAAAACTTTTTAGACACAGAAAAATAAAAGGAA
The DNA here is from genome assembly GCF_020826845.1 of Diceros bicornis minor. Taxonomy (NCBI): domain Eukaryota; kingdom Metazoa; phylum Chordata; class Mammalia; order Perissodactyla; family Rhinocerotidae; genus Diceros; species Diceros bicornis. Next base: position 2,117,021 of record NW_026690902.1, on the reverse strand, counting down.
CAGTTTCATAAACATCCACCATCTAGATTTAACAACGTATATTCCATCCAATTAAAACAATATTTCATCAATGTATAAATTATTAACACTTGCCACCCTTGATTCATCCCATGTTTTCAATGAAATATTAAAGTCAAGTAGACATCATGATGTTTCAAACAATTTTAGTTTCCATCTCTAAAAAGTGAACACACTTTGCTACAAAATCCAAGATCATTATCACAGAATAAAAGTGTAATAAATTAAACCAAATTCATACCTCTGGGCACAGAGGTATGAATTTGGCCTGGACTTTCTTAGGACGGTCGGGGGGAGAATGGGTCATCATAGTTGGCAAGCCTATGGGATCTCTCTAAATTTGTAAAATCCCACTCAAATGTGTTCTTCCATGCCTGGAAACACATCATCCCCTTCTCCTTTATCTATTTGCTTAATATTCATTTTCTAGAATTAACCTACAATGTAACTTCCTGCAGGAAGTCTTCTCTGATTACCACCTCCAAGTATGAGTTTGTTCACATCAAATAATTGATAAGTTTGAATTCTCTATTCTTGTTATTGCCAGCTACAACATAAACTCCAGGAGGTGAGGACACACAGCACCCAGTGGGCATGGGTGGAAGGGTGCAGGTCCCTCTACTTGTACCTCTATCCAGACAAACTCTTAGAGGTGTGCTGTCTGATATGGAGCAGCAACAAGTCTCTTTTTGAATTAAAATTAATTTTAGTTAAATAAAATAAAAAATCTAGTACCTCAGTAACATTAAAAATCAGTACAAATAAAGACCAGTCACAATACCATCTTTCGAGTACTCAATAGCCACATGTGACTATGCACTGGAGAGCACAGATATAGAACATTCCAACACTGCAGAAAGTTCTAGCGCATTGGTGCTCATCTGGAGCGGGACTGGGTAAACTATAGCCTGTGGATCAGAAACCACATGATGCCCAAACCTGTAAGTCTTCTTCAGACACAGCTGGAGACCCTCACTGACCATCTGGCCCAGTGGCTTTCAGGGCAGAGATAAGGAAACAAAAGTCCAGAGAGGGTAGGTGCCTAGCTTGAGGTCACAGAGTTGTCTAGGAGAAGGTGATGGCCTCCTATATTACACTGGTGTCCATTTCTCTCTCTCAATGGTGGGTAAAGACTGGGGGTCTATGCCACCTCCTGCCAGCCTGAGAAAGTTCAATGCTCTCTCAGCCCCAGGCATCCAGAATCCCCAGAAAGTCCGCATTTCCTTTCACAATGACCAGGGAGCCTTATCATTCCCAAGGACACTCTTCCTGACCAGGGTCAAGTTCTGCAGCTGGGTCCATTCTGGGTCAGCCACAGGAATTCCTCATAGATGGCAACTCTGTCCAGTCTCTGTGCCAAGGCGGCAAGGTACACAGGGAGTCCACTCCAGTGTGGTTACTGTGGGGGACAGACCTGGAAGGGCACAAGGGATGAACAAGGGTGTCTAGAATTCTACCCTGATTCTAGATTCCCTGCCTCTGGGTCCTGTCCAAGATAACTTTCTGCAATAATGTAAACATTTGTCTGCACTACCAAATACAATCATTATTAGCCCCGTGTTGTTATCAAGCACTTAAAATGTGGCTAGTGTTTGTGAGTGAGGAACTCAATTTATCACGTAATTTCATTTTAAGTAATTAATTTATAAATAAATAACCACAGGGAGAACATTTTTGAAACATTTGAGAAAGGACCTTTGCAAATGCATAAAAACAATGAATACACTGGTAAAAAAAAGGTCAAAATCAACTTTTCAAAAGTCTAGAAATTAATCAATGGCTTGTAAGAATCTGAGGAGGGTTTAGTGAAGAAACATGGTAGAATCTTGATAACAGGAGCAAACTTTGTGGCATTATAACTTGCACTATCCCATCCTGCTCTCACAATATCTTGCATAACTTTGAAAACCATCAGTCTCAGAACCATGGTAGCTGAGACAACCAGCAGCCAAGCAGAAATGATGGGTTTGGAGCTCTGAAAAGAGCCATCCCCATTGAACTGTCACTAGCTGACCTGCCTGGCAGCTTCCCGAAAAAGCCCCATGTTCAGGGCTTGATGTTACTTGACTCAGAGCTTGCCCAGGGAGGAAAGTCTGTCCCCAGGACACTTGCTAAAAATATTCAGGGCTAATTGTTTTCTATTGTAGCTGCCTGAGGGAGTGACACCAGCTGAGGCAGGCAATGGTGAGCCAAAAACTCAGAAGAAAAATTGGGGGAATGAGATGTCCACAAGGGGCTTTGAAAAGCTCCAGTGTATTTGCGGGCATCTAGAAGGCCACAAATGCTCAGGGCTGTGGCACGCCCAGGAAAGACTTGAGACCATCTTAATCTCTCACCTCTAGTTGAAGGGTTGGCTTAATATCTGAAAACTGGATTATGTATTACACAATATTAATAGAATAAGGGCAAATACCACGAAATCTCGAGCACATATACAGAAAATAATTTTACAAAATACAACGCCCTTCATGTCTAAAAAAGAAAACACTCAACAAATTAGGAATACAAAAAAACTTTCTCAACCTATAAACAGCATCGATGAAAAACCCACGGCTAACACCATATTCAATGGTGAAAGACTGAAAATTTCCCCCTAAGACCAGGGACAAGACAATGATGTCTTCCCATATCTCGTATGTTAATCACAGGTACTAGAGGTTCTAATGAGGGCAATTAGGCAAGAAAAAGGAAAAAAAGAAACCCAGATTGGAAGGGAAGAGGTAAAACTATTTGTTTTGCAGATGAGAAGATATTGAATATAGGAAAACCTAAAAAATACACTCCTCCCCACACATAATATGTGAATCGTATACTAATAGGTGTATAAAAAATTTAAATTGCCCCATGTGGTTAGCGGCTCCACTATTGGAGAGCACAGTTAGACTGCTGATATTTGTTGAAAGTCTCCAAAAGAGGAGGAGGAGCAGGATGCTGGAGGTTGGTGGCACCAAATGTTAATGCTTTTCTCATCCCCCGAAAACCTATGGAAGGAGATGTTAGGATTAGTTGACAGGGATGTGGGGCAGAATGGGCACGATGTAAGTGACTTCCAGATCAATGATGTGTCACGGGAGCTCAGAGTCATCAGCCACCAGCTCAGCCAATGCTTCCAATCTCCTCAACCTACATCAAGTTGGTGACCAGGCAGGAGTGAAATACGTCTCAAAGCTGGCTGCCACTGTAGAGCTTGGTGACCTAGAACAAACGCGAGGGAGAGTGGGTGAGGTGGAGGTCTCCTGGGGATGCAAGGCGCCACTGGTGCCAGTGAAAGATCACAGATCTTGGGGCAAGGGAGATCTGACTTCAAATCCTGGCTCTCTCCCTAACTCACTGTGTGACCTTAAGCACAATACTCCCATTTCTGAGCTTCAGTTTATCCATGTGAGAAATGGGGATGGCAGCTAGGACATCACCTCTGGACACTGAGAGAACCCAGACATGCAGGGAAAATGAAGGGTTGAAACAATCACATAACAGATGTAAGTCAGATGGAGGAATGATTGTGCACTTAGGGCAAGGAGAGACGGGAGAGGGAGACCCCACCTGGTCCTGGGTGTCCCCGAGCAGGGCGGTGTACTCCAAGGATGTGGGCTCCGAGTTGCTGAGGTTCCAGCTGATGATGCAGAAATGTAGCTGGTGCTCTCTCTGGATGCATAAACTCTGGGCTGCAGAGCCTGGAGCCACGGAGAGGAAGAGCAGACAGGTGGAGACTCTCAGCTCCCAGCACAGAGGCATGGTGGCCCACGAGGTCAGGGTGGTGGGTACAGACAGCGTCCACACTGGTGGCTGTCCCATCCTTCTCAGGCCTGGGGAGAGAGGGATGTGGGGACTCTAGAGAGAGGTCCTGAAACCTCTGGGGGTGGGGGCCAGAACAGGAAGGAGGAAATGGGAGGACAGTGGGGAGACAGAGAGGGGTGGTTACAAAAGTGGTCATTAGGGGCAAATGCTGAGGGGAGGGTCTCACCTGAGGGAGACCAGTCTGCAACTCGAGTAGAATGGGCCCAGGCTGCTCTTCTTGAACAAAGATCCAGCTGGGGAGGAAGGAGGAGGAGGAGGAGCAGGAGGGACAGGGTTTGAAGGAGGGGCTGGGTGGGATTTAACCCACCAGGAGCTGCTGGGACCAGGGTCTCCCCAGGCTCTGCAGGACCCTCTCAGTGAAGTTGATCGTGGCTTAGTCTTTGCTCATGTCTGAGGAGCACCAGAGGGTGGAGATGGTGACGTTGACTGTGAGGGTCCTCAGGTTGTGCCCCAAAGCTGCAAGACGAGAGGGAGAGCGATGGCCGTCTCTGAAAGCTGGGCTGAGACCACACCAGGGTCCTGCACTCATTATAATCTGTCGTCTTCTTTCCCAGTGGCAACACCATCCACACGTGGGGTCACCCAAGTCAGAACCACCATATCTGCTCAGCTCCACCTCCCTCCCAGTAACACCCATTCACCTTGCACACTGGTCCTCAGATACACTCCCTCTCTCCATCCCTGTCCTAGCTCAGGTCTTAACTTCCTTCACCCGGACAAACACCCCAGCAGGTTCACTGAATGCTCTAAAGGATGTTCCACGTGGACTACTAGAAGAATCTTTCTGAAATGAATACACCACTAGGGCCACCATTGCTCTAGTACCACCCATGGCTCCCTATGGCCTTCAGTGTTTAGTTCAACCTTCTTGACCTGGCACTCAAGGCTCTACTCAATCTGGTTCCTGCTGACCTTTCAGTCTCATTTTATCCATCTACTGCGGGTTAAAGGTTATGCTTCATGCAACCCAAATTCGTTTCAATTCTCCCCATACGGAATGTTGTTTCTGGCCGGAGCCTTTGCTCATGGAATCCCCTCTTCCAGGAAAACCCTTCATCCTCTATTTGCCGGGGTCACTCCTACTCATTCTTAAAGACTTCATTCTGGTGAAACTTTCTCTAGCAAGCTCTTCCCCTCCAAATTATGCCAGGTGCATCTCCCCGAAATATCCCATATTGTATTATAATGGTGTGTTAATTTCACAAGACTAGGGGCTCTCTGAGGTCTGGCCTTAGACTGAATCGTTGGTATAATCTTTGTAATCAGCATGATTGCCGTAAGACCAGAATTTCACACCCTGGCTTCCCAGCTCCTGGATAACACCTGGCTCATGGGGAGTGGGGCCAGAGAGATTCTCTTGGGAAGGAAAAGGGGCCCCAAGATACCTGTGGTGGCTTCTGGTGGCACAGGTGATGATCAAGTATGCAGGGACCTGGTGGTCGGCTTGGGAGCTGTGGAGAGGGCTGTCAGCAGGGAGGGACAGAGTGGGAGGAGCCCCCAGGCTCACACGGGCTCCAGCACTGGCTGTCTCAGGACCACCATTCACAGGTGAAGCATAAATGAGAGTGAGGGGACGGGTGACTGTGTGAGTAGAGGGATGAGCAAGCCTGTGGATGAGAGGAGCCCAAGAGAGAGAGATAGGTGAACAAGAGAGACTGAACTCGGAATAGAGACAGATAGACAGGCAGAAAAATGGGAAGATGAATGGGATACCTGGAAAAGGAGGACCAAGGGTGGGGCCCTAGGAGAATTAAAGTGAAAACCACGTGGGGTCAGAATGTGGTGGAGAACATATCTGTGTCTAAGGCTTTGTCACAATGGGCTGGGACTCTCCATCAGAACCCGGGAGGGAGAGAAGGGATGAATTAGAGCACTTCCAGGTGCCTCCCTCATCAAGGACAGCAGGTGAAGGAGAACAAGTGCTCCACAACCCCAAATGCAGACGGGACCTAGGAGATCAGGGCCAGGAATACTCACTGTTGGTAGTCGGGTCCATGGCTCCATAGGTGTAACCTGTGGGGAGAAGGCGAGAGGAGCTGAGCAAGAGTTGGGGTGAACATAAAGAATTAAGGGAAAGGAAGGATGTAGGGACCTTTGAGGGAAAAGCAGAGAGGAAAGCAGAGGGGATGAGTAGAGGGGTGTTCAGGGAGAAGGCAACGAGATGGAAGTTGGCTGGACCCAGTGATCACACAGTGATGAGAAGACTGAACCCAGAACATGAGGATAGAGAGATGGATCATAGCTCACTTTAGAGCAACAGAGGGAACACAGACCTCCGACTGGGAGACAGAGCGTGGCTGTATCACAGCCCCTCACCACTGACGTAGAGGCTGTCCCAGTCCAGGGTGAAGGAGCCCAGGTTGGTGATGCTCTGTGTCTCATGGCTCAGCTCCCAGTAGAGTCACTCTCTGTCCAGCCTGGGACCTGCGGGAGTCAGAGTGGAAGGTGCAGATGATGTCCACCACAGTGGCTGCCGCACCCTTCTCAAGCCTGGGGGAGGAAGATCATGGGGATGTGGAATACTGAGCAGGGGTAGTTCTGGGTGTGGAAAACGAGAGAGGGGAAGGGAGGAGGCTGATGGAGATGCTGAAGGGGCTGCTCTGATGCCTGCAGTGTCTCTCCTAGGTGTCTCCCGTGTGAGACAACCCCCTCACAAGTAAGGCCTGAATTCTTTTAGGATGTGGAGGGGTGCCTGTGAGTGGCAAAGAGGGGTGAACACACACACCTGGGTGAGGGGGCGCCTGCAGGTCTGCACGGACAGCAGCGAGGAGCAAAGTCAGTGCCCTGTGCCATCTGACACATGCAGGCAAGAAAGTACCGTTATGTTCTCTTGGTTCTACAATCCAAGATCTTTTCTTTCTACTTCTTTCCTACTCCACAGCCATCAGCCAGGCGTAGGGAACAATCATCTTATTCTTAATCTTATTCCCAGCACCTCCCATCTTGCATATTAAGTCTTCATTCTTAACCATGAAGTCCATTTTAACCCACATGCTTAGACCAAACCCTAATCACATCATCCTTCTACACGCATCTCTCCAGAGTCTTCCCACTGGTCTTAGAACAGAGTCTCAAGTCACCCCTGATCTGGTCCTGCCTGTCCCCCATCGCTGGTGTGGCTCACACCCCTCCCCCTGTGTTGACTCAGCTCAGCCATCCCTCTTCTCAGTTCATGGACTCACCAAGCTCTCTGCTTCAAGGGTGTGCTCATGCGGTCCCTCTGCCTGAAACGCTCTCTTGAACACACTCTCACACCCTCACTCCAGTCTAACCCTCCGACCAGCTAAATCCAGTCCCAACTCCAGCTCTCAAGCTAAATATCAGTCCTTCTCAAGAGGGCTTCACTGCCCCCTCAGGTTGATTCCCCTTGTGCCAAACTCCTACATCACTCTCATCATTAACTTTTGAAAATCCAAATTCCCAAATACAATATAAATTCCATAGAGGTGGGACAAGGTCTCTCTGGTTCTCCAGGTCCCCATGCATGTGGCCCAGGGCCTGGCTCATGAGATGAGGAACCATCCCGGTTTGTCTAGGACTGCCCTGGTTTGAACCGTAAACGTCCTGTGTCCTGGAAATCCCCACTGTCCTGAATAAACGAGGATGGTTGGTCACCATTAATTATACACTCAAAGACTATCTATTGCATGACAAGCACACATTCCCCTCAAGAACATCACAGGAAATCTAGAATGAAAAAGGCACACACACATACACACACAATTAGTAGAGGCCAACAACTAAATACAAAATTACTTAACAAGATTCTCTGCAACGTGAATCACCAGAATGTTATTTCAGAAAAGTTTCAAGAAACAAAGTTAATTCCCTTTAGATGGCAAGGTGGAGAGGACAGTCTATTTGGAGACTAGAGCCCTTCCCTTCAACCTACATTGTTGCTTAGTACTCCTCCAAATGATTTGAAATGTCATAAAGAAAAAAATGCTCAAAATAAATCTGGCTACTGGCAAATTCAATTTTAAATTTGTTATTAATACAAAGAAGTTCCAATAATCTTTTTCCCTGAATGCTCCTTTATTTCAAATTTATGTGGAGGATTTATAGGACTTTAGAAGTCAAATTGAATGGGTCTAAGGAATGTTGCTGATTATCCCTGCTAATATTTCATGGGATGTCTTCTAATACTACATACACACGCAAAACATTTCTGTATTTATCTTATATATAAATCCTGACTTTTGAGTATTATGCAAGTAAATCTATATTTTCTACTATAATACACATTTGCAGTTATTTACGTTTGTTTCATGTGGTTTTATTTGCATACAACTGTACTTACTGAAATATTTACCACACAGAACCACACACAGCTTACCATGTTTCCATCCACCAAACATCAACAATATTTCTCAAGATACCCTCACTCTCAGTGACTCCATGTGGTGACAACCTGAGCCCAGGAAAGGCCACTGGCAGGTCTTCTGCACAGCGGAGGCTGCCGGAACCTCTTGGTACCAGGTCCACAGGGTACTCACCTGGTCACACAGAAATCCACAGATCAGTGAGGACAGGTGGACTCTGAGCCTGTTTTCACCTCAAACTTGATCTCCACGGATGCTTTTCGTGTCTGAGGGGGGAAAAAAAGCGCAAACAAGCTTTTGAGGCCTTTTACAGGGTGTTGGATGGAAAGGCCAACCCCATTCACTTTTCTTTTTTTGTATTTACTGATTTGACTGTAACTGTTAGCTGTGACTGTATTTTCCCGATTCCTATCCAGCCACCTGCTGCTCCCCGAGATGGGAGAAAGCAGCTTTGTGCTGTGTGCACTTGAGTCGCTCAACTCACTTGGCTGGCCAGAGACTTTTTGGTGACTCTGGACCCTTTAAACAAGCTTGTCATTTAGGGACACTGTAAGTTACTCGCTGACTTGTCAACAATTTCCACACTTCATTCAGGGCTTGGGAGATTTTCAGGCCCTGGAGCAGGTTTCCCAACCTCGGCACAACTGATATTTCGGGCCTAATAAATCTCTGTCAGGCGGTCCTGGGCCCTGGAGGACACTGAGCAGCATCCCTGCCTCCCCCACTAGATGACAGGAGCGCCCCATTTGTAACAACCCAAACACCGTCTGCAGACGCGGATAAGCCCTCTGGGGACAAAATCACACGGAGGACGATGATGGGGACTCTGAGGATGGGACAGCGGCTCCCGGAGCCAGGAGGAACAGCAACCTCGGGCGCACTGAGCGAACAGCCCCGGGGGAAACGGGGCTCCGGGAGGACGGAGGGACGCCGGGCCCTGAAGGGGCTTCCCCAGGCCCAGGCCCCTCCCTGGACCGCGACTGGAGCTGGGAGAGCCCGCCGCTCACCGAGCCCCGCCCATGAGGGTGAACGTCCACAGGAATGCTGTCCGCGCCAAGAAGAAGGAACACACCGCGCAGAACGTCCGCTCCATCCACGGCGCCGCCCGCGCTTCCGGTTCCGGTCTCGGGCGGGCGTTCGGGGAGGACGAACGTTTGGGGGCTGCGGGATGAGGCGGCTGGCGGGGCGAGGCCGCACACCCCAGCCTTGGGGGAGGTGTCTAGTTTCTAGAGTGCGTGAGAAGCTGGAAAGCGGGCTGGGTCAGCATCAGGGACAGGGACAAAATCTAGGGGCGGGGCAGTGTGCGGGAACCAGTTCTAGGGGCGGGATGTGGGCGGGGACAAGGCTGTGAGTGACAGCAGGCCTGGCGGGCGGTTCTGTGGGCGGGAACAAGGGTGCCGGTGGGGCAGTGATCGGGGACCAGGCTGTGGGCGGGGAAGAGGTTGTGGGCGGGGCAATGAGACGGAACCAGGCTGTGGGCGTGTCCAGGCTGTGGGCGGAGCCAGACCTGAACGTTGTGGGCGAAGACCAGTTCCAGGGGTGGGACGAGGCGGGGTTGTGGCTGGAATAATTCAGGCAGACTTCACAGGGGGAAGAAATCAGCTCCAGGGATGGGGCTGGAAGCAAGGCTTTCCGTGGACCCCTAGACTGTACAGGTAGCTGGATGTTGAACAGCTGTTCTTCATTCATTTCCCCACCTTTACACAGCCTCATAGAATGATGTGCCCATATTTAGAATTCTAAACTTTTTGAGCATTTGCTGTTGTTAATTTCGTTAAAAAATTGGATCATATATTCACATTTCTCTACAACTTGCTGTTCCAAGCCAGTAGATAAGGATATAACGCTATTTTAATTTTAAAAATCTGGGGGGAGGGAGACCTATGTCATAAGTGCATGTATAGGAAAACTTCAAAGAGTGGTGCAAAGTCAATAAAATATTCTCACTCTACCACAGTCTCCCGGTACTTTTGCACAGAGATAAACATCCTTTCTTGCTCTATCCTTCCAGACATACTGTGTATATGTGGGCCTGTGTATATGTTCAAGCCCAAGAGGGATGTCCCCAAGCAAAACCTGAAGCCCATGAATTGTCTCATGCATCAGAAGTTAATGAGAAGAGATTTAATTTTCTGGTGGAAGGAGATGAACCAGTGATGAATCCATAGGAAGACAACAAAGAAACAAGAGAATTTTACCATTTAAAAGGTCAAAAGAAAAAGTGAGAAAGAAAATGTATTCATACTATCTGACGTAGCACATCTCTGGATAAGATTCATATGCTATAAAATGGTAAACACTTATGTCATAAAACAGTAGACATCGAATTTTGATTTATCCTAATTAATTAAATAGTTATATTTGGCAATGGGAATTATGTTTTTCACATATGTACTAACATTTCATGCTGATTTTTTCAGAGAAGAAATAAACTATAAATAGTCAAAAGCTGAAAAATGAAAAAGCTGTATGAGTAGCTAATTTAGAAATATAGATTTTCAACCAGAAATTTAAAGTTGTTGTTTTTGGAACCAGAGTCAAGAGTGGGGAAGGTAGCTTTTCATTATAAGGCTTGGAGTATTATTTGAGAGATGTGCATATACATCCACACACACGCACACACACGGGAGCCTGAATTTGTATTCCAAAGGGATCATCTAACTCTACAAAGAATTTGTAAAAAGGATTCACTTTACAACAGTAGAACGTATTTTGAAAATTACAGACTTCATGCATTAAAAAAGCTGTCACCATCCCGGTGGAAAAATGAATGAGGCATCACTTTCCAACCCACATGGTGATAAGCATTTTACATACATTACTCTTGAGTTTTCTCACAGCAACCCGTAAGGAAGATGGTATTATCTATCTCCATTTTGCAGAAGAGGAAATTGTGACAGCATATTGCTAAAATTTTCATATAAGTTCTCAATAGATATTGTTTTATGTTAAAATTGTTTATTGAATTTTCTTTTCATTAATAAAATATGTGTCACTCTTACAAATAAGCAAAGGCTGTGTAAAAACAATTTAGAAAAACTAGAGTTTTCTTTTTATATAATTAAATATAACAATCACTTTATTATTTTTCTGCTCTCTGCCTCACATCTACGAAGATACTTCCTATCCTAAAGGCTTACTAGAAAACTCTACTAAAAATCAAGAATCAGGGAATACCCATAGTATGCAAGGTTCCTGAATACATGCAAAAAAAGACATTATAACAAATTTTTGTACCAAAATCTTAGATCGTTCATGAACTGATAACAACACAAATCATGATTAGGTAAGGTATTTCTGTAGAATGACAAATATTTAAATTTTAGACATTTAGAAAGGTAGTTCATTACAGTAACTACTGTGTATAAGAAGAATTTTTTCAAACTCACTAAGTGCCAGGAAATCATTTGACAAAATGCACTGCAAATATTATTCACAATATCCAAGAGATGGAAGCTACCTAATTGTGCATCCGTGGGTGAAAGGATGAAGAAAATCTGGGGCATCTATACAATGGAATATTATTCAGCCTTAAAAAGGAAGGAAATCCTGTAATCAGAATTGCTTGCCTGGATAATTTCAGTAGCCATGTGCTTTCTTCCTTAGTCCCCTCTGGTCCTTTCACCAACCAGGAACCAGGGTGATCCTTTTACAACATAAGCGCAAAAACATCTAATGGATCCCTAAAAGAGATTTTGGAGGTGGACTGCCTGGGTATCAGCTGTGTGACCTTGGTCAATTATATAACCTCTAATGTTCCTCATCCATAGAATAAAGGTTAATAGTATTGTCTCCATTGCATTGTTGTGAGCATTAAATGAGTGAATACATGTCTGATGCCTAGAATGTGCCTGGCACATGATAAGGCATCATGAAAAATTTAACTGTAATTATAACCAAATTAAATATTGTGATGGCTTATTAATTAAGTTGAACCATATGAAATTTCTAATATTCAACCATTTTGACCCATTATTATTGTTGAATAAATGATAAAACTCAGTCTAGGCATGTTTGGTAGAGTCAAAAAGGATTGGATAAATGAAAATATTATTAGAAAAAATAAGCTGAAATAAATTGCTTTGCAATTTACAAAGCAGTTTCTCGTACTTTGTTTCATTTAATCTCTATAGAATGCTTTTCAGGGTATTATTACCACTGTCTCTGAAGGAGTAACTGATTGGCCCCAAATCACACCACATAAAATAACACAATTAGAGTGGAAACATCATTTCAAGTACAAATCCCATATGATATTTTGTTTCCCCTTCAGAATACCATCGATCCTCACAAGAAAGTGATGAAATAATGCTGATTCATAGGAACTTATTCTTAAAGAGACATAATCTCAGATGATAAAAACTACATCTTTGAAACAGGGGTGTTGCGAGAAGTAACTTGGAACCAATGCTTTCTGGGTTTTCAAGTCCATGATTAGACTTCTGGAAAACAATCAAAGAAGGGAAAGGGTGAATAATAGTCCAGAATGTAAAAAGTTTGACGTATATGTAACATTATTGATCACCTCAAGATTCTCTTTTTGTTTATGGGCTGTGTCACCCTACTAGAATATAAATGCTTTTAGGGTAGATCACTGCTATGGTGCAGCAAGAAGTAGGCGCTGAGTAAATATATATTAAAGGAATGAAAATGGCCTTGAATAAATCTGCTCTTTACTCACCAGAGAACAGCCCAATAGCAGACACATGGCATCATTAACAAAATTTTAAAAATCGTATCCTTATTAGCTCGTAATCATGGATACAAGGCTCCCATTTATTTCATACTTTCTAAGTACTTAAGCATTCTGGTGTATTAGGGAGTGTTTCCACAGCCTTTCTGTAAAATAAAGCAATATTTTTTGGCCCGTTGATTGCTGTTTCTAGCAGGGCCCATCTCTATACTTACCTCTAAACAATTAACTATAGATTTGTTATCCCAATGAACAGTGATTTTGTATGGAAACAGTTTTATCAGTGTCATGCGAAAGTAGACATTTGATATGTCTTTAAGGGGTGATATGGATAGTATTGTTGATGCAGAAGAAGACAAGTGGAAATTCTCTCTGGTCTTTGTCAAGTGCATCTGGGTGAAGTGTATCTTGTTGTCACTGGATTTCAGAACTCAAAAAGACTCGTCCAACTCTTCATGTTACAGGAGAAGAAACTGAGGTCTAAAGAGGTTGACAGATTTGACCAAGACTAATGCCTGGAACTAGAGAAAGATCTTCTGATTCTCAGGTGGCCACGTTGTCATAAGATCTCCAGCTCTAAACAGCCAAGAGAAGCAAGTCTGTTGATTTCCAGACAGAAATGATTCCCCTTCACGTTTTTACTTTTTCTCCCTTAGATGCCTGCTCTGCCCTGACAAAGAATTTATCTGATGTTTATGTTAAACTTAAGAAGAGGAAAATGCTCCTGGCAAACACTTGTGATTCAGTGTGGCACTGGCGACCACAGTCATGAAAAAATGAGAATCCAAAGAATAATAGGTAAATAATATTAGAGAAGAGAAAAATCTATCAATATAGTGGGACATAACTTATAAAGTTTAGAACTGGTAAATAAGTGCAGTAATGTATAAGGATGCTAGATTCCTATATGAAACATCAAAAATACTGTTACATGAGCAAGAATTAGTTTAAACATGTAAATAATTATTCCATTCCTAAGAGCAATGAATTATTTAAGATGAGTAGTTCAAATAATTGGAACTACACATTAGTTATATGAAGAAGATTATAAAGAGATACAAAGCGTGTAAAAGCTCTGATTAAATGCAGAGATATACTATAATTGTGATTGAAAACAGTGTTTAAAAGAAATTAATTTTCCGGCCGGCCCCGTGGCTTGGTGGTTAAGTGCGCGCGCTCCGATGCTGGTGGCCCGGGTTCGGATCCCGGGCGCGCACCGAGGCACCACTTCTCCGTCCATCCTGAGGCCGAGTCCCACATACAGCAACTAGAAGGATGTGCAGCTATGACATACAACTATCTACTGGGGCTTTGGGGGGAAAAAATAAATAAATAAAATCTTTGAAAAAAAAAAAAAAAAAAAAAAAGAAATTAATTTTCCAAACATTATTCAGATTCCATATGCTTAAAATCAACTTTTAAAATGATGTAGTGTTTGTTTTATAGACTAAAAGATATCCATTTGTAAAATAAAACACTGGACCATCAATTAACATTATTCACAAGTAAATCATTCCAAATGGATTATAAGGGCTAAAATTAAAAGTAAAAATCCCCCGCCTATAGCAGTGGTGGATGACAATATAGAAGAATATCCATAATCTTAAAATTAGTGAAGATATTCTTAATATATATGCTTAAAAATGTCTGGTTGAAAAGAGGAAGGAGAAAAAGTAAAATGGAAGGTGATATGGTCTCTGATTTTCTTTCAGTCACTTAATCTAGAGAAAAATATTCCAGTCTACGATATTGGATAAAGAAATAGAAATCTGTGATAATTACACAAATAATGAGAGGACATATATAAATGGTAGCATAATGTATCAACTAGCTTCTGCTGTATAACAAACCAAGCTAAAATTTGGTGGCTACAAATAAGAATAGTTTATTTTTTCTCAAGATTCTGTGGGCTAACTGCGCAGTTATTTTGATCTGGACCTATAGTGGCTCAGCTGGGATTGGCTGGTCTAGGACGGCCTTACTCATATATCTGATTGTTGACTTGTAGTCACCTGGAGTAATAGACATGTGCAGTCTATCTAGACTCATTCACATATTGATGGCCTCAGGCTTCCCAAGGGCAGACAGAGAAGGACAAGTACCAACAATGAGCAAATGTTTTTCATGCCTTTGCTTATGTCATTTGTTCATGTCCCATTGGCCAAAGCAAGTTACAAGGCCAAGTCTACCCAGAGTCAACGTGGGATGCTGCGACCAAACAGACAGTGGGGTAAGACTGATGTGTGGCCATTTTCGCAATCTTTCACACATAATTTTAGAGGAGAATTAGTATGAATGTGTTTGTATTTGTTCATTTGAATGCTTGAGGAAAATTGTACAAAGCCAAAACAAACGTAAAGCAAAAAGTTAAGTGGAGATGTAAGGTAAGTTTAGTTGGTACTTAAAGAGGATCTGCAAAAGTGTGGTAGTTTATTTTTTAAGTGTAGACAAGTTCTTGTGACCTATGAAAATAACTTACATTTTGATTATTTTCTCGCTGAATGTGTTTAATTCGTTAACACATTTGATGTGATTCTCTCTGGCCTTAGGAAAATAACGTAGCACTTGGGAGCAAAGATGCAGCCTAATAGCCCCACACTGGATGCCAAGAAGGAGCAGACATCCACGGCCACCATGACCTTGCGCTTGGTGCTGTGGTAGACGGGGAGGAAGGTGACCCAGACACTGCAGAACACCAGCATGCTGAACGTCAGGATCTTGGCTTCATTAAAGGTGTCAGGCAGGTTCTGGGCCAGGAAAGCCACAGTGAAGCTGCCCAGGGCCAAGGAGCGCAGGTATCCCAGGACACCGTAGAAAGCAGTGACCGAGCCCTTGTTGCACACGATGAAGTTGTGGCGGTGTTCAGATTGTGCATCTGTGTCAATGAAGGGAGGAGAGTTTCCCAGCCAGATTCCACAGAGACTCAGCTGGATAAAGGAGCAGATGGGAATGATGAAGTTAGGTTCCCCTGACACCAACCACTGCCTCATCCTTCTCCCTGGTGCAGTGACCTTGAAGGCCACAGCCACAGTCATAGTTTTGGCCAAGACAGTGGAAACAGCCACAGTAAATACAACTCCAAATGTGATTTGTTGAAGACTGCAGGTGGCTGTCTTGGGACGACCAATGAAGAGTAAGGAGCAGAGGAAGCAGAGGGTGAGGGAGATGAGCAGGACGTAGCTGAGAGTCCGATTATTGGCCTTGACTATGGGAGTGTCTTGGTGTTTCACAAAGACCCCCGGATCACAGCTGTGAGGACAGAAAAGCACAGAGCTGTGCAGGCCAGGGCCATCCCCAAGGTGTCTGCATAAGCCAGAAAGGTCACAGCTTTTTTGAGGCAGCAGTCACACCCTCTGTTGGCATACTGATGATCTGGACACTTCACACACTGATCCATGTCTGGGGGAGATGCAAATTGTCCTCAGCCCAGGTTCAGTCATTCTCTCTCATTCGCATGCCCCCAAAGAAGGCATTGGGTAAGTTTAGCCAATTGTCTTCCTTTGTTGCTCCAGGCACCAAATAACAGAATGCTCTGCAGAGAACCATTCCCAGTTAATACTGCCCATCTTCTTTCTGGTCAAGTAAACAAAGCTATTATCCTTCTCAGTATTTATCTTGCATATTCATGAAAGCACTTTTTTCTCAACAGAAAACCAAATGTTCTCCCTGTATCTCTCAGCTATACCCTTTACAAGCTATGGCCTAGATTTACTCGTTCAATGAGCAAGCAGTTATTGGAAAACCTTCATGAGCCACATAATATGCTACATTCTAGGGAAACAGAGATGACCAAGTCATAGACTTCACTCCTTGGCAGTTTCAAAATGAGACCCTTTCTACCATCTAAAATGATCTCCAAAACATTTCATCTTGATTTCACTTCCACCACTTCTGTTAAGATTTTAGTCACTTCTCTCCTATGTTATCATAATATCATTTTACTCTGGTTCCCTACCCTTGTCCTGCATCACAAGTGATACTTCTACATGTAAGTGGGATCATGTTTATCCTCCATTAAAAAATCCGACAAACTCTTAGGAAGACCAAAAAGACTGTATAACCTTGGTCTTGCCTACCTCTACTACCTCTGCTCTGATTTTTAAGATTCTGAAATCTTCATGTGGTTCTGAAACTGTTCCGTGCCCACTCATCCCTGCAGGGATCAATGCATGCTTTTTCCTTCTACAGGGGCATTGCTCCTTCCTCTTTATGTCCCTTTAAATTCTCTCACTTTTCACGTTTAGAACTACAATCTGCCTGACAAAGTTTTCTGTGGATGGTGTGAGGTAGGGTTGGCGAGTCATTGTCTTCTTCATGAAGACAGCCAATTTACCCAACATGGTTTTTTGAAAAGTCTTTCATTTTCCCACTCCTCCTCAGTGTTTCCTTGTAAATCAGACGTCTATACGTGAGTCCTTATATGAGCAGCTTGTATCTGAACTTACCATTTGGTTCCATTGATTTTCTTGTTTATCCTCTTGATGAACCTCGTCTATTGTGATGCTATAATACTTGATGTCAGGTAGAGTAAGTCCTCCCACTCTATTCATTGTCTTCAACATTTTTGTAGCTAAGTTTTTCCTTTATCATTTCCATAAGAATTGTATCAATTGTAATTTCCAAAGAACGGGTCATCATTTTAGCTGCAATTTTGTGGAAGCTGTAGATTAATTTGGACAGTTGTGAAATCTGTAGAATTTTGAGTCTGTTCAGTCACGAATTTGATTTATCCCTCCACTTCTTTCAGTTTTCCTCCATTTTTCTAAATTCTGTTCTATAAATTTCTGGACAGAAATCTTTTGAAAGTCTCATTAAAGTAATTTCTAGGTACTTCATACTTTAAGATGTTGTAAACGTCATTTTTTAAAATTTAAATTTTGAATGCTTATGACGGGTAGATGGAAGCAAAACTTTCTATATTAACCTTGTATTCAGCCACCAATAAACTCAGTTAATACCTTAATTTATATGGATTTTACATTTATACCATAATATCATCTTAAGATAACATCAATTTTACTTCTTCCTTTGAAGTAAATTATTCCTTTTATTTCTTTTCCTGCCAATATTGTATCAGGCAAGACCTCCAGCAAAACCGCTTATAGAGGCAGTGATGTTGAACATTCTTCTCTTAATCTTGCTTTCAACAGTGTAAGATAAAGTTCCATTCTGTGAATACTGTGTATGGGAGTAAGAGAGTTTCCTTCTGTTCCTTATTTGGTAAGTGTTTTTTCTGTTGTTGTTGTTTGTTTTAAAATATGAATAGGTGTTTAATTTTACTAGTTTTTCTTACAGTTATTGAGATTATTATTTCTCTTTTTTCAGAGATTAGTGTATTGAATTACACTGCATGAACCTAATTTGGTCATGATATGTCCTTCTTATAAAATATGGCTAGATTTGGAACCTTGATTTGATTTGATTTTTTTTTAGGATAAATGAATTTAATCCAAGAAAGAGAGTGGCCTGTAATTTCCTTTCCTACAATGATTATGTTAGATTTTGGTACCAATGTTAATCTCCTCTCTCAAAGTGAGTCAAAAAGTTTTCACTATTTCCTATTCTCTGGAAGAGTTTGAGTAGATGTATATTATTTCTTTCTTGAATATTTGGGAAGATTCATCAGCTTTGTACCAAATAAATAGCTAACAATAAAATTGTGTAGAAATATTTTAAAGGATGGTCTCAATTTCTGTAATAGGTATGGCAATATTCAGATATTTCATTTTTTCTTGAGGCAGTTTGGTCACTTTTATTTGCCTAGAAATTTGTGAATTTTCTCTAAATTTTCATTGTATCAACATGATGTTATTTATGTTTTCTTCATGTTAAAAATTTTCCATATGATCTGCACAGATTACTCCCTTTTCAACCTTGGTATAATTTTGTTGTAATTTTTCTCTTTGTTTGAACACTGGTACTAGGATTTTATTGAGCATATTTATCATTTATTAGAATCTAATTAAGTTTTATTTAACCTTTTGATATTTGTCTTTTATTTTGTTAACACTTCCTCTAATATTTATCATTTTGTGTTTTCTCTTTTCCTTGTGTTTACTTTTCTGCTCTTTTTCTAGTTTCTGATGAATGCTTAGAACTTAGAAATTCAACCTTTATTTATTTAAATATACACAGTAATATGTAAGTATATACAATCTAGGATTATATATTTCTCTTTAAGGATAGATTTAACTCCACCCCTTAAGATTTGATGAATAGTATTTTTAATTGGAAATACATTCTAATTTCCATCATAGTTTACTCATTAATCATCGGTTGTTTACAAGTGTATTTATTAATCTCCAAGCATGTAGGAATTGAAGTTAGTGGACGTAGTGTTCTTTAGATGTGCATATGAAACATACACCCAAACTTACCACATGCCAAATGTGCACGTGGAAACTTTATCCAAATTGACGATATGCCAGACTATATCATCAATCTCAGTACATTTCAAAAAAATTGAAATTATACAAAAGATGTTGTGAAATTAAGCTTCATATCCATCACAAAAATAAAATTAGATAAAGCCAACATTGAGGGGATTCCAGCATTGCACCGGTTAATATCATAAATCTGAGTAATTCCAAGATGTTAATTATTGTATGAAAAATCTTCAGTTTTGGTTTTCTGTTCCTCTTCTACTTCATGACCCAACTCTCAAACCCACATTGTCTGTGTTCTAGTCATGTTGAACCTTTTCTCAGCTCCCTAGAATATCAAATGCATGGCTAATGTGCCAGTTTCTGCCATTTCTAAGAATTCCAAAAAGAATTTAATCCGCTTTCATTAGTCTGATATAATACTAATGCTACTGCCTCTATGAAGAAGTCCATGACACTTCCGTCGCCACAAACATATATACTATCACTTACTTCATCCCATGTGTCTCTGTGTACCTATATTGCAGCCCTATGTCACCAGCTTGAATTCGCATCACTGTATGTTGTCTCCTCTACTCACCTGTGAACTCGAGGAGATCAGAAACCAAGCTGTACCATAAGCTCATTGTACACCATGGAAATACTTACTTCTTAAATCAAACACAACCTTTCTGAGCTCCAGCTCTGTGCCAAGAACAGCATCAGGCACTGGAAAAATAAGGATTTGTTCAATGTGATCTAAATGTAGCTTTAAGGAAGATTAAAAGTAAGGACTTACAATACCATGTGTTAGATTCCATGAGAGAGATTTAAGTTAATTACTGTGGAGTGGTCAAAAAGGTTTCCTTGAGATAATAATGCTGGCAAAGATGCTAAAATGAGACAAGCAAGCTAGTTGAAGGTAGAGAGAGAGTGTATCATTTTGGGAGGAAATATTATTGGCTATAAAAGTTAAATTACTAAATGGAGGAAGGCAACATTTTGACCCTGTAGTCCTCATCACAGCTTTTCTGTTTCTTTGGGAGAACGGTGCATACAAAAGAGAGGTGGAGAGCCAGCCCTGATAACCTATTGGTGAAAGTTCAGTGTTCACCACTTCGGTGGCCCATGTTGGTTTCCTGGTCATGAAACCACACCATCTCTCTGTGAATTACCATGCTGTGGTGGTGGCTCACATAGAAGAACTAGAATGATTTACAACTAGGATATAAAACTATGTACTACAGTTTTTGGGACAATAATAAAAGAACAAGATTGGCAACAGATGTTAGATAGCTCAGGGCAAATGTTTCCCTTCAAAAAAAAAATAGAATTGGAGAATGTCGCTGCAAGGCATATACTCACCTATCTCATTGGAAATCACATTCTCTGGGCTGGGAATGCAAGCAATACAACAGGCAGCCTTGCTCTCTTGAGGGCTCTTCCTGAATCCCGGACTGCAACTCTCACTGCATACAGAGTGTGGAGTCTGGAGAAAATCAGATAACACCTGGTAACAGCTGTGACTTTTACCTAATTTTCAAGTAACTAGAGTGTTTTAGAGTATTGGGCCTTAACAAACTTAATCTTGAAATATCTAAATCCAATTCATTGTTTGGACGCCATGCTTATTGTATGATATGAAACACTGGCACACCTCAGAAATACTGTGGGTTTGTTTCCAGAGCACCACAATAAATGAAATATTGCAATAAAGTGAGTCACACCAATTTTTTGATTTCCTAGTGCATAAAGAAGTTATGTATACACTATACTGTAGTGTACTAAGTGTGCAATAAAATTATCTCTAGAAAATATGTACATAACTTAATTTTTGAAAAAAAAATTATTCCTGAAAATTACTAACCACCTTCTGAACCTTCAGCAACTTGCAATCTTTTGTTTATGAATGTTTTGCTTCCATCTTGGATTGTTGGTAAATGAAAAAATTACTTCAGTTGGAAGTGAATTGGCAAATTCCCATATGTGGCCCTTTATGAAGCTCTGAGGGGGCACAAAACCCCAACAAGATTTTGGTTATTCATGTGTGGTGTAAGTAATTGTGATTGGGTTCAACTCAACTCAGTAATTCCCGTGTCCCACTCAATCACCGCCTCAGCTAAAGACAATTCTTGACCACATGGAGCCTGTTGGGAATATTCTCCTACTTTCACCTTAAGTCCAAGACCTTCGGGAAAATTCCAAAAGCTGAGAATGGTTTACTCTGAATCTGATTTTCCTTCATCAGCCAAATTCACTGAGTCACCAGCAGGATTGTTAAGTTCTATGTGCCTCAGAAAGAGGTGCAGCTAAAAGAGACACATCATCCTGTGGTGAAGTGGGCACGGGTGTTAAAAAGAAAAATCCTGAATTGGGGACAGCCTTTCATTGTCTGTAATCCTTGCTTCATAATTTACCTTTATTACAATTATCCAATGAAGTAAAGCAAATGAAAACATATGGAGAACTAAAATATCATAATGTTTCTAAAATATCAGTTAGTTTCAAGAGAAAATGCCTAAGGACAAGAATATCAAGATGATCAGTGGTGATAGGATTCAGACAAATCTCGAGTACAAGGTCCAATCTAGCCACCCTCATGCACTCTCTGAATTTTCCCAGACAATCAATCTGCAAAATGATGTTAGCAATACCTAAAGTGGTTGCAGAATTAAATGAGATCATTTATGTAAAGTATTCACTATGATGTTCAGCACCAGATAGGCACATAAAGGACAAGTTCTCTTCTTGTCATTGAGGAGCTTCATGGGAGAAGACAGGGTATTCCCTATTGAAACGTTAGGCAAGAAGGATGTTGGGATCCTTTGTAACACAAAGCATTGATATTGACTCATAGCTCACTTCCTCGTTGCCACTAGAACCTTCTTGTAGATGACTTACTTCTCAGGACTAGATATACCTCCTAGAGATGAAACAAGTATAGAAACTCTTGTGTTTTTTTGGAGAAAGAATCTTAACTGCTTGGTTTGAGCACCTGTGGAACCATAAGAAAGTCACTTTTACGAGTGTACATTCTGTTGAGTCGAAGAGACTTTACCTGCCAGGGACAAAACACCAGACCTTCCCCACTGCGCATTGGCTGCATTTCTGCATGTTGAAGAAGCATATTGTGAAGGTTCCAGGCAACAGCATACACAGCATTTTACATACTGTAACTCCATTCAGTCATGCTTGTGTCAAAAATCTGCCAAGGCAGCCATCCTAAGGAGGCATGTGGTGGACAATTCTGCAGTGTTTTACAGTAAAACTCAGAAATCGTGCAAGGAATAAAGGGAAACCACAACATAGTGAGGTAAATGTCTTCTGGATCTTTGGAAGTGTTAACTGTCTGAATAAATTTTCCAAAGCCAGGGACCTCACTATGGTGGTGTGAAAAAATGAGAGTCCCATGGAATGAGTCGAGGATGAAATCTCTCTCACTGTGGATAAAATCCGACTCTGATGTCGTGACCCAGACTTTCCATATCACTAAATACTCCCAAGTAGAAAAGCTCAAGCTTATGAGAGAGTTGGCATCACCATAAATGATAACCACATTCCCTTCTGTTTCCTCTACTTGCAAATCATATGACAATGTCCTTCAGTAATATGACGTTTCAGTCACAGGAAACTTTTCCACAAAGGCTGCACAGATTCCATTCTTGTCCATCTCTCCTCTCAAGTCTTAGAGAAACACAACACCTTTCTTGTCTTCCGAGATGACCAGCCCCACCCAGCTCCAACTGAAATGAAGCAGCAAAGAGTCCATGACAATGGCTAGAGATGTGTCCCTGGGGCCAATCTAATAGAGAGATGGAAACTGTTCATTCATCATTCAGGGTAAGATCAAAAGGACAATATGTAAGCTAAAAGGAAACGACAATGGGAAGCAATATGAGGGAGAGGATTGGCAAAAATCACACTCTCAGTCCTGAAGTCTGTTCAGCAACACCTGGAGTGGTAAAAGGAGACAATTGCTCATTTCATTTTCTAATCATTTTCCACTCCCTGAAAGCTTTCTATAAAATAAGATCAGTCAGAGTTCCAGGAAACTGCTTTGTTTCCTTCCCCCTCAAACTTCTCTCTACTCCAAAGAAAGGAAATGTCATACTCCATCGAGGTCCTGTACACGGACACTTTGAGACCATATCCTTTGGGAGATGCACAAACACAGTGTCCTCCTTTCTTCCTTTTTAGGCCCCTGAGAATGACACCAAAGGAGACGTGGTTTCATCTCTCCCCATCCCACCCAGTCTTACCTGTGGAAATTTGTACAGTTCCAGCAGTGTTCCAATCTGGGCAGAAATTGCCCAGGTAGTTCCTGTAAGGACCTCTAGAGACTTACTCTCTCTCCTGCAGTCGTAATTAGGGATATCCTTGCCCAACCCTGAGAGCCAAATCAGGGAACTCTCCAATGTCCTCCTTTCACTGGGCAGGGCATTATAGAGATCAAATCCCAGAGACATGTTGGACAAGATATGAGGGTTCCTGTTGATTTCCTCAATGGCAAAAACCAAGGCAAGAACATACTAATAGTTCTTGTACTGAAACCTGCATAGAGGGATAAGGATCCTTAGGGAAAATATTCAAAATTATTTCCTTCAAATGCAATACAATGACTTTACTAAAATGAATTTGCTATTGATTCGAATGTCTCTGGCAACAGATGACACTCCTGAAGCCTTAGAATTTATAACTAAAGAAAATCACATGACTCCAGCTGTGGACCGTCCTTACTGAATTCCACACTCATGAAAGAAACTGGTTAAATACACAGAAGAAAGTATAATGAATGGAAAAACAGATCACATTGAGAGTAGACTTGTAAATGGCTCTTTGGTTCAGGATCCAAAATGCTTGTTTATGTGAGCACACCATAAAATCCTTCCTAGAAGTTCAACAATATTAGCATGAGATTGGAGAAAGCCCTGGGGAGGAAGAATAGTTGCAACTGGAAGATACGTGACAAGCATAGACGCATGACATGTGCACGTTGAGAATGGTGCAACAGAAGGCTGTCAATCAAACTGCCTAAACCTCTGTCCCCTCAAACCTGTGCGTCTGCCACCATCAAAACCAGGAAACTAAGGTGAACTTCAGAGATCCAATGAAGGAGGAATCATCAACAGGCAGGAACAATTGAAAGAATCAAGAAGGACTGAAGGGAATAGAAACACTTAGGAATCTAAGAGACACAGCATTGTAAAGTTTAAAAAGCTTCTCATCCATTTCTTATTTTAAAAATATAAAATTAAAATTAATCATTAACATCTTTACCTATTCCCGATAGCCCATATTGTCTTCATGTTTTCTACAGACATTCTACACACAAATAACACCTAAGCCAAAGAAAATTCTCTGCATTTCTATTGCCTGGGATTTGTAATAGCATCAGGAATAAAATAGAGCAGTCACTTGTACTTATTTCAAGTGTTCTATTATTTGAGGATTGATTAGTACCTTAGTTCATGCTCACTGCTTGATAATGTTCCCACTCTCCTTGTGAAGAATAGGTGTTCTTCACTTGTTGGGTATTCGGTTCGATGTGTATCCATTAAATCCAACTTGCTAATTTTTTTTTCAAATACTCTATTATTAGATATATGTTATTCTCTGTCTCAGAGGAAAGTTGAAATTCTTCACTATGATTATATATTATGTCTACCTCTCCTCTTCCTCTGACTCCTTCTCCTGTACTTCCTCCTCCTCCTCCTTTTGTTTCTTCTTGTCTTCTCCTTCTTCTCCTTCTCCTCCTCTTCCTTCTCCTCCTTCCTTTCCTTGTTGAGGCTATATTATTTTCACATGACATCGTGTGTAGTACAAAGACTATATCTTCATGATAAGTTGAACTTATATACCATTGGGGATTAACCACTTAATTCCTAATGATGCTTTTTACCTCATCTTTTTTATCTCATATTATTATAGCTACCGTGGGTTGATTTTTGATTGATATTTTCCTAGCATATCTTTATATCTCCTATTCTGTTTTGAATTTCTAGTTTTCCATGTTTTTTAGTTTTCACAAGACTTGTAAACAAGATATAGCTAAATTTATCATTGTCACCTCAAATTTAACAATCTGTATTTAACTGGAGAATTTATTCCATTTACATTTGTTGTGATTATTTATATCCTTCTTTTGCTGGCACTATGTTTTCCTTCTATTTTTTCCACAAATTTTATTATGTTATTTCCCTTTAAAATTTATTGATTTATACTTGTTTTCCATATTCTATTGTATCTCCTCTATTTGGGTGAGAATTATATTCTCTACTTCTATTTTACCACCAGACCACATTGCCTGAAGTGGATATAGTTTCTCATCTCCTGAGAAATTTATAGACCCTGTAACATTCAGATTTACCCTCATGACTCACTTGTTTTTGTTGTACAGTACTTTATTTCTCCTTTTTCTTTACTCTCTCTCATCATCTCCATATCTAAATTATCTTTCATGTTTTTTAGTTCCTTGTCTTTCTATGCTGCATTCTATTTCCTTCAGAATTCAAATTTGGTTTTCTATTCTCTCTTCTGTTGGAGAACACATCTATGAAGTTTTAAAACTCAACAGTTATGTATTTTTCCTCTCTTAAAGTTCTATAAGGCCCTTTGCCAAATATGTCAGATCATTTCTAGAGTCTCCTGTTTGATTTTGTTATTCCATTTTTTGTTGTTCCATTTTTTATACACAGTTATTTTATATCTTGAAGTTGGTAGGCCTAATAGTGAAGGTTTTAGTGTTTAAATCTATTGTTTTACTTTTAATTTTCTTATGTCTTATGACTCTTATCGACAATGGCATGTATTCCTTATTTGTTTGGAGAACTTTGATTATGAGCTCATATTTGTCTGATTTTAATGTGTACAGAATGTAAGGCTTTAGTTTAGATTATTTCCTCCAGAAAACTATGTCACTGGTTTCTGCTCACAGTCATGTGAGATGACACCAAGTTAAGTGCCTTTTTTGTGTGACTCACAACTAGTCTGTGACTCCCAGATTCATTCCCTCAAGTCACTGGTGACTCAAAGACAAATCCTTTAATTAGAGGATCATACGGGCCTTTGACCACTGGGTGAATCCAAATTTGTCTAGTGCCTACAATTTCCTTCTTCTGTCCTTTGAGACTTGGCTTACATCATGTAAACTCAAGAATACAATAACATTATATTTTATGGAAGATAGTGTTTTTTGGAGGGAAACTCCTTTGAGGTATCTAGTCCTCCATACTCCTAGTATTTCATTTTTTTGGATACTTCTTTGCATTTCTTTCTTTTAAAAAAAATTCTTTATTTAACTTGAAAAGAAAATAAATTCTAAAATCAAACGTGTGAGCTTGGGGGTATAGAAATAATTTACACGCTATTCAACAAAATAAGTTTAAGATATAGAAAATTTTACAGTAATGTATGTATGGATTAGGTACATTTAACTGAAACTAAGAACCTCTATTTAGAACATATTTAATCAAATTTTAGGAGAAGAATCATTGAGATGCACACTTCAGGAACATTCTGTTTCTGTGAGGTGCACACATACTACAAATATACCTGATCGTCATGTGACAAGCCATGATATGGCCAACTTTAGTTCAACTTAGTTCAGGTGTGACATGATCAATTAAACTTGGAGAAGGGAGAGTGTCCAGAATGTCCAGAAGCCCCATGTGTTTCCAATGATAGAGCATTAAATACTGAGAACAAGGAAGAATTGTGCATGTGTTGTATAAATAAATTGCAATGTCTAAAGAGCAGAGAACAGCATCCACATTAAACTTATTGCAGATTGTGTCACATTTCTGAAGATAAAGCAGCACTTTAGAGGAAAAATGAAGAACACTTTTGTGTCAGTTGGGGCCTCCAAATGCTCAGGTGGAGTTAGGAGTACAACAAGATTATTGTGGCATAACACCTGTGAAAAATCAAAGGCTTGGGTAGGGACATCCCGCACACTCAGATACGGATTTTACTGCCTCTGAAATGAAAAAAAAATAAGGAATGTTAGGCACAGGAGCTTTGAATCACAATGTGGAGATGCTAGTCTCCACACAAGACCTACTGAATCAGAATGTTTGGGGTGGGGTACAGCAAACCTTCTGTGTTTTAACAAGCCTTCAAGATAATTCAGATCCATAATCAAGTTTGAGGTTGACGGGTTTCAAAAAAAAAACACCGTACCAAAGATGTGAACACTGAAAAATTAAAACAATTCTCTCAGTACTTTGTGTTAATGTGATTTTTAAAAAATGCAAAACACAAACTACTTTAAAGAATGTGCATAAAATTTAAAACCATCCTGAACCAAGAGCTTAATCTATACTTAGAGACACTGGATTTGGAGAAAAAGAAAAGAAGTAAAATACTAATTAATTTTTCATCTAACATTGAGGAGGCAGTGAGGCAAGACTTCAGATTCTGGGTTCTTCTTATTTCTCAAATTAAAATTATTGTAAAATAGCGGCCACCCTGGTGTCATATTGGTTAAGTTTGTACGCTCTGCTTTGGTGGTCTAGGGTTCATGGCTTTAGATCCCGAGTGCGGACCTCTGCACCGCTCATCAAGCCATGCTGTGGTGGTGTCGCATATAAAGTAGAGGAAGATGGTCATGGATGTTAGCCCAGGGCCAAGTTTCCTCAGCAGAAAAAAAAAATTCTAAAATAGAATGTGAAAAAGATGTATATATCCAACATGGTGGAGAAAAGTTTAATAAGGAAAATTACTTTAAATGGAGCAAAACAAGGAAAAAAGAAAAAAAGCAAAGTACAAACTTTAAAAATAGAACCACAGAGATAATGCTACATATAGCAGTTATACTATACTGAAGTTACTGAAATCACTTTTTCAATATTGACTGTTACTCTACACTCCATGAAGACATAGGAAACTAACACTGAACATAGATGCTGAAAGAAAGGAGATAGTCAGTGATATTCCATACACGTGCTCACAAAAGTAAAGCCACAACTTATATGAAACTTTTATATATGAATGTGTATAAAGGTACACATATCTGAAGGCAAAATATTTAGGGACTAAAAGGTGGTTAGCAGTCAAAATGTATATGTTCAATTATAGTATCATATATTTAAAAAAGGATTTTAAAAATATGAAGTAAAGTGAACTTAACTACAACCAAAGTAAGAGTATTCAATTAACTTCTCAGTATTTGTCCAAAAAAAGTCAATATAGGAATCATATATATTGTTAATCTTGATTTATCATTAAATATGTTTGGAGCATACACACACACGTGCCTGCATATAAATATCAAACACCCTACTTCAAAGCAAAGAAAGCATATTATTATAAAATTAAGTTCTATCCTTGTCCAGCAAGCAATATCGACATAGCAATCAATTCCTGAAGCTGGCAGAAGAGAGATACATGGCGAACCACAGATATTCTGACTCAGTAGCTCATCAGAGGAACGGGCAGAATTGAAATCCAGTTCCTTAACCAACTTGCACGCAAAAATGCTCATTAAGTGCCAACATATCTTAAGCAAATCAGACAATTTATAAGCCAATAAACACTCTCATGAATAACTGTTTGGTCAAACAGGAAATCAAACCAATGATTAGAAAGCAGTGGTGATGGTTTGTAATTGGTATTTGAGTGGTGAACACGATGTAATCTATGCAGAAATAGAAGCATAATGATATACACCTAAAATTTATACAGTGTTACAAACCAATGTAACTGCAATAAACAAAAATTAAAATTAAATAAATAAATAAATGAAGGAGTAGCAAGGAGCCCTGGAGAGAGAGGAGAGAGAAAGGAAGAAGAGAAGAAAACTGTCTGTTCTGAGAGAAAATATCTCAGCGAGGGAGGAGGAGAGGGGAATCACCTCCTGCAAACCTGGAGTGGGAGAGAGAAGGGAAGGAAAGGGGGAGAGAGAATCCCCCTCTGACCGTTCCCTGCAGGTTCTTAGGGCTGGCCAAATCGTTAACAAGACAGGTTGGCTGGAGAAAACCAGACCCAACTGAAGAACATGAGTCCGTGGTAGAAACCCGGGAAACTGAGTCTCTCGCCACAATGACAGAGAGTTTCATCTTGCATCCTCTCCTGTGCTAATGACAAAGGTGGATGTCATGGGTGGGCCTGTGGGATGGGAGAAGGGATGAAGACGATTGTCATTCAGAGAGACATGTAAAGGTTTGTCTGACCAGTTTCTCCTGCACTGGAGTCAGGTCCGGAAGGGCCGGCACGGAGGTGACCAGGAACCCTCCTCTCTGTGGTGGGGCTGGCCCTGGGGCGGGTGTGGGGGCGGTGGGTGCAAGTGGCATGGCGTGTGAGTTGGCAGCAGCCAGCGGTGGAGGCAGCGACTCAGACGTCATGGATCTCTCTCTCTCTCCCTCTCTCTCTCTCTCTCTTTTTCTCTCTCTCTCTTTCTCTCCCTCAGGGACCTGAGGAGAGGAAGGTGATACACCCTTCCCACCTCGCCTACATCCCCCATGGGCCCTTCTTTCTCTGACCGCTCCGGGAGTCCTGCAGGCTTGTGTTCAACCCCCACACCCCCACACAGGCCAAGGGCACATGCGTGACCGCCAGGGCCTAGGGCTGGCTTCAAGGGTCCTCAGTGAAGGTCCCGCCCACCCGCCAGGCTCTGACCGGCGGGGCAGACCTCTGGCGCCTCCCCACTGCAGCTGTTCCATTGCGGCCCTTCTGTACTTGGCTTCAGCTGTTCTCTCCCTCCCCTCCCCCACTCCCACTCAGCTTGAAGGCCGCTTCCCTTCCTTGGAAGTATTGCTCTGGCCCTGATGGCCAGAGGCATACTGGGCTTCTAGCTCAAGGATCTGCCTGGGCCAGCTGCTTCATCCAGGGTCTCCTTTTTCCCTGGAAAGAAAAAACCATGGCCTCACCCCACGTCTGCACTTTGCATCTGCAGCCAGGTCAGGTGTAGGAAAGGCTCTGTGGAGTCAGAAGGGCAGAGACAGGTAGATGGCACCACAGGGCTAGGGAGCCAGGGCCAAGTGGGCAAGCCCTTCCGGTGACAGGTCCCAGCCTCCTCCCTGGAGTCGGGAAGGCCTGGCCTTCCTAGTGCCCAGACCACGGCTCCAGGGAGAAATCCGCCAGGGAGGGCACGCGTGAGGCCTTCTGCCTGAGGTCGCAGGTGTCACGCGCAGGGCCACTGCAAGCCTGGCTTGGCTTCACTGCTTCCTCCAAAGGAGGCTGGCCAACCAGCCAAACCTGGCACCTGGGCCAGGCCCCTTCCAAGGGGACGAGTTCTGGGGGACATAGCCCTGGGTACAGCTGCCAAGTCTCCTAGGGCGTGTGCTGGGCCCCGTCAGAGGAGGAAGCAGCCTGCCAAGCGGTGTGCCAGACCTGAGATCTGGAGGCCTTCCACACCCGGGTCCCTGTCCTGCCCAGGCCTCCTGAGGGAGGACGATGGTCGTGGCAGTGGCGAGTGAGGTGAGGCTGGCACCAAGCCTGCCCTTGGATGACCCGTGAGAGGCCACCGGGGTGTGGGCTGCCCCTGGCCAGGTCTGAGGCACCGACCGAGCTCGGGGCTGTCGGGGGCAGAGAGAGAATCCCTCTCTGCCCTTTCCCTTCAGGTTCTGATGGCTGGCCAAATCCTTAACAAAACAGGTTGGCTGGAGAAAATCAGACCCAGCTGAAGAACATATGTCCATGGGAGAAACCCGGGAAACTGAGTCTCTCCACACAGGGCAGAGATTCTCATCTTGCATCCTCTCCTGAGCTAATGACAAAGGTATATGTCTTGGGTGGGCCTGGGGGATGGGAGAGGGGAAGAAGGCCATTGTCATGTAGATGAACATGTAAAGGCTTGTCTGAACCATTTCCCCTGCACTGGGGTCAGGTCTGGAAGGGCCAGCATGGAGGTGACCAGGAACCGGCCACTCTGTGGTGTGGCTGGCCCCGGGGCGGGCGTGGGGGTGGTAGGTGGAAGTGGGATGGCGTGTCAGTTGGCACCAGCCAGCGGTGGAGGCAGTGACTCAGAGCTCAGATGTCTCTCTCTCTCTCCCTCTCTCTCTCTTTCTGTCTCTCTCTCTCTCTCCCTGCCTCGGGGACCTGAGGAGAGTAAGGTGCTTCGCCCTGCCCACCTCCATAACTCTCCCATGGGCCCTTCTTTCTCTGACCGCTCCAGGAGCCCTGAGGGCTTGGGTTCAACCCCCCACACCCCCATACAGGCCAAGGGCGCGTGCGCGATCAGCGGGGCCTAGGGCTGGCCTCGGAGGTCCTCAGTGAAGGCCCCGCCCACCCGCCAGACTCTGACTGACTGGCTGGCGCCACCCAGCTGTAGCTGTTCCATTGCCGCCCTTCTGGACTTGGCTTCAGCTGCTGTCTCCCTCCCCACCCCAACTCCCACTCAGCTTGAAGGCCGATTCCCTTCCTTGAAAGCATTGCTCTGGCCCTTACGGCCACAGGTGTACCAGGCTTCAAGCTCAAGGCTCTGCCTGGCCAGCTGCTTTGTCCCGTGGCTCATTTCTTCCTGGAACGACAAAGCTATGGCTTCACCCCATGCCTGCACTTTGCGAGTGTAGCCAGTCCAGGTGTAGGAAACGCTCTTGAAGTCAGAAGTGCCAAGACAGACGTATGGCACTGCGGGACTAGGGAGCCAGGGCCCTACTCGCCCTACTGGGCAATCCCTTCCCGCAACAGGTCCTAGCCTCCTCTCTGGAGTCGGGAAGGTCTGGCCTTCTTAGTCCCTGGCCATGGCTCTGGGGAGAAATCCGAGCCGGAGTGTGGCATGAGGCCCTCTGCCTCAGGGCGCAAATGCCACACCCAGGGCGACATGAAGGCTGGCGCAGATCGCGTGCTCTTTCCAAAGGAGGCTTGCCTCTTGGCTCATCCACCTGTGCCGGGCCCCTTTCCTTGGGGGATCATGTCCGATGGAAAGAGCCTTGGTGCCTGCTGCCAATTTTTTTGGGTGTGTTCTTGCCCCCTTCTATGAAGGGAGCCCCTTGGCAACTGCTGTGCCACACCTCGGGTCTTTTAGCCTCCCTCAGCTGTGTCCCTGCCATGCCTATGCTTACCTCCATGGAGGGACTACTAATGTCTTGGCAGTTGCCAGTGGAAATAGTCATTAGAGACTTAACTTGGAGTTGTAGTAAAAGAGCATAGCATCACAGCATTTAGCTTGGGCTCTGCCATTCATGAGCTGTATAACCTGTATGAGTTTTCTAGTCACTGCACCCAGTCTCTTCATCTATATAATTGTGAAAAGACCAACATCTACTACGTCGGGATATTTTGAGGATTATGTGTGTTAATGTATCTTCAAGCACAGAATTAACATTCAGAGTGTAGTGCTTGGCTCAGTAGAAGTGTTTGCTGCTGTTATTATAATTATCATTATTTCATGTCCTTCACTTCCTCGTGAGTTCCCTGTAAAACCAACCATGGTCCATGGTGTCAACAGTTTTATTCCAGGCTCTTGCTTAATGGCCTGCAGATGGATCCTCCCGCTCATAACCTCTTATTTTTATCCCAGTCTCTGGAACTCTTTCTTCTTGGCACTGAGGTACTGAATGGGGTCCCACACCCAACCCTGTATGTCCTCCATTTAATATCCCATGCTTTGAAACACTGTTTAGTGTTTACTTGGTGGAATGTACTCCCTGACATGAACAACGCACGGGAGATAGGATTTAGGAAACATTGTTCCATGTAGGGCTCTGATTTTATCATAACACAGAGTACAGTTGATCAAGGGCCAAGGTAGAGTTCCTTATTGCAAAAATCTTCAGAGATGAGGATGTTCTAATGTGATACCACCTGAAAATAAAGCCAGCACATAAAAGCAGATGTAGTTTTAAAAGGAAAAGCACACAACTGAAATAATTGATCCCATTAAATACATTATTCTATTTGTTTATGTATCAAATTACTGATAGGTAATAAGCAGGTGTACAGATAGTAGAATTATCAATTTCACAGAGAATTCTTTTAACAGTTGTTCATATCTTGTGTTTTACATCATTTATTAAGGTAATATTTTCATCTTTACATTTCCTTGTGTCTCTACCTTTCTCAACTTTTCCAAGAGATATATTTATATTATCTTCTAAAATTTTAGGGAAAGTTAAAAAAAGTTATGAAACATTTGAAGTTGTTGATTTTGTATATTGGAGGAGGACTAGATTGCAAGTGAATTAGTGAAAATTAGAGTTTTAGTTTGGTAAAAGATGGTAGTTGGAATTGATACCAGGATGTTTCTAACCTAGTTTTTACTTCATTATTTGATATAGTTTCTAAAATGCCAGAACCGGTAATTTTAAATATAATAACTTGTCTCATTTTAAAATATGTGTTCTTGGAGAGGGTGACTGAGGTAAGTAGACAATAATTTACTGTAGTGACTTGTTTTTCTCCAATTTATCAGTTATAAACCCAACAGCCATATAACATACTTTTGTCCAAATGACCTGATGGCGCTTTCTTAACTTTTCTTGCTGTGACTCTAGCAATCTGGGGTCACACCACCCTCTCGCTCCTAGTCATGCTTTCAGTTGTAAGAGTAACATTGTCAATAATATGGTGACAAATTTGCACACAGTCTACTATTTACTAAAATATATATATCAATTGCAAACTTTGATAACATAATTGTTAAGGAATGAACAATTTGCAGTGCACTTAACAACTGATTGCTACACATTATTGTTTAATGACATCATGGTTAAAACCATTATTTGCAACATGTGGCCCCTTTCAATTTTATTTTAATGGAAAAGGTTCAATGACATTTTTCTTTTGAAGAAGAAAGACTTTCATTTCCATTGTAGAAAATTATGAGCTTGTTTTTAGCTCTTTTTCTTGTCTTCAGCTCTTCTTTATATTGATTACTAATTCACATGTCCAGTTACTTCAGAATCATGGTGCTATCTCCTCTGTCTTTTTCATGGCTCTCACACTAATTTTTCCATAATCCATTCTGTGAAAGAGGTTTATCTCCATCTTCATATATTGAGGAAGGAACCGACCCTCCTTTATGTGAACTTGGAAAGAATGGCCAAGGTGATGCCTTGGTGTCCCTCCCCACCATTGAGCTGCAGAATGGCTGCAGAGTCCTGTGAATCTTTTGCTCACCTCCTGGCTCCCTACATACTTGTCATTTTCTGCACGGAGAACCCCAGCTTGTTACAATTGAAATTTTGAAGTCTCTAGAAGCTGGCTGAAGGATAAGACTGGCTAGAAAGGACATCAGCAAGCAGTGTACTCCAAAAGTTGGTGGGAGAAACATTAAGAAGAAGAAAACCTTTCCGTTTATCTTGTTTTCTCTTTATCTTCTCTCTTTTCATTTTCTTTTAGTTATATGGTATAAACCCTATCCACCACCCATGGTGTTTTTTTTTTTTTCCCTCAAAGCCCCAGTACATTGTTATATATATTAGTTGTAGGTCAACCAATAGTGGTTCTTTTTCCTGGAGTCCCATGGCATTTTATTCATATCTCTTTCTATCAAATTATTTCTATAACGTAATTTATCTGTTTATACATATCTGTCTTCCTTGCAGACCTTCAACATTTCAAGACCTTTGGGCACATAATATATACTTAAGTATTTGAGTGAATCAATGAAGATCTCTTGTTGAATAAGATCTAAATAAATACAATACCTACTCAGCACATGAATGTAAGCATTTGAGAGAGAGTTTTGCGTCTGCTGAAGCAGTCTGTGAAGTAATTTAGGGGCTCAGTGCCAAGGTTACTCAATAGATTGAGAGAAAATGAAAGACATAATTAACTATAGTTTTAAAATTCATGGAGAACAGAAGCAGGATATCTAGGTGTGAATCAGCACTTGATCATTCTTGTTGCATCTTTGGAAAATCCAGTCCTTTGTTTTTCTATGAAAATGTGACAGGCCAAGAGGGTGAACAGAGGATTGGTTTTTAGAAAGGCAATTTTGTCGCAGGAAATCCTGGAGGAAAATATATGAAAGGAGAGCTGGTAGAAACATGGCAGAAACTTTTTGTGTAGAAACCCTAAAAATTGAGTTTACATGCTGGGTGAAAGATTTGTAACCCAACATTCCTCCAATATAGGTTAGAGCAGATTTTAAATATCTAGGTATACAAAAGGAATACAAAGGGACATAGATCACACTGAAAGGAGTTTAGGATAGAACAAAGAAATGAAGCTAAAGTAAACCAGCACACTAAAATGTGTTTCAGAAGGACCTGTAGTTTTTAAAGGTAGTTGGAAATTTATCACTTAGGTTTAAAGTAGAAAGGGAAAGGGGAACAATTCTCTATCATTTCATGTCCATAAGATTAAAAGCTACAGTCTGTCAGAGAAGAAAAACTTGTATGGCATCTAATGTCCAAAAAAATGTTTTGAATCGTGCCTAATGAAAGAGAGTCTGTGTGATGTAATGCAAATACAGTATCATCAACTCATTTCCAGGTTTATTACAAACACTTTAGCACATGTGTAATTGAGGTAATGCAGAATTCTATTAGGGGCCATGGAAGAGGCTGATAGCATTCTCTCTTACAGCTTCTCACTTGACCAAGGGAGAAAATGTTCTTGAACAGATTGACCACGTCTCCTAAAGACAATGTTCATTTTCAATTTTTCTTTTTATAAACTCATCCTGCATTTCCTCTTACATATGCAAGCTAAAGCGTGTGTGTAGACATCCTTCATTGGCAATGAAGACAGATCCATACTATTAAATAATCAAATAAGTGTAACATACGGTTGGTGCCTTTTAGGAAAATTACAGGTTTAAGCCCACCCTCATTGGTGGAAGGACATGGTATACCCGAATTAAAATATCTACCATTTATTATGCAGCTAATCATGTCATGCTATTTAAATGAAACTTAAAGAATTCTTCTTCTATAAAATTGATTATATTTTAGACAAACTGATGTATAATTTTATATAAGTGCATTTAAAATGTAAAACTCTTTAGAGTCTGCTTCATTCAGTTTTAGAGGCATATTTTGTATATTTTGGTGTGATTTTATTAATTATCCTTCATAGCAGAGAGGCACATCCTACTCTTTTTCTTGCTGCCCTCTCTCTACAAGATAAAGCTCATCCAAGTTTATTTTGCTTCATAAGGCATAGGCTTACTTTGTGATGAAAAAGAGATCATTTCTGAAACATATTTGGCACTGTAGGGAGCCCAGAATTTTAGACTATGCTCAGAATTTTGTGAGGTAACTTCAAAAAAGATGGAACATTTAAAGTTTGCCAGGAAAGTTTTCTGCTACTTTGCTTAACAGTAGGTTTTTTAAATTTTTTTTTAACAGTTTAGTTTCTTAAATCTTTGGAAGGATGAGTGATGGATTTGGCAGGTTTAAATGTACCCTTGAAAAAGCTCTCTTTGGGTTACTCTTTCAAAACAACCATCTCAGTTGATGAATATTTAATGGGGACTCTGTCAGTCACAGAGCTGAGAGAGGCAGTTCTCAAAGCTCCAGCAGGTCCTGGGAGAAGATAGCGCTGGTAACCAGCGCCATTAAAGTTTGGATGAGGCATGGTCTTTCTCAGGATGTTAGAAGTGAGTGGAGTTCTCAGATGCAGCCCAGTGACTCTAGACCTGAGCCCTGCTCAAAAGCCAGTTGACTTGTCATTCGCTCTGAGCCTGGTGTCTTCCCTCTGCTCGTGCCCCTTTCTGCCATTTCTCATGCTTCTCCTAACCCTCTCTCTTTGCTTACACTTTCTTTCTTCTTTTTTCTCTTATTCTTACTTTTACTCTCTATTATATTATTTCTCCTTATCATTTTTTTCTGTCTCTTATTGTTCTCATTCATTTTCTTTTTATTTTGTAGTACAGTTACTCGGTACATCACTTTCACCTTAAAATCTTGACCCTCTACAACTCCTATACTTCAGCTAGCTATGTTTTTTGAAGGTTTTATCTATTTTTCATTTTTTCCCCCCAAAGCCCCAGTAGATAGTTGTATATCACAGCTGCACATCCTTCCAGTTGCTGCATGTGGGACACGGCCCCAGCATGGCCAGTGAATCAGTGCATCGGTGCACACCCGGGATCAGAACCTGGGCCAACAGCAGCGGAGTGTGGGTACTTAACCGCTAAGCCACGGGGCAGACCATCAGCTAGCTATTTTGAAGAGAGTATTTTGATAAATTTCTCTTAGATGTTATAACATGCTGATTAAAGGAAATAAAAACTATCACAAATGGGATGGGGATGAAGAGTGAATTCAGTTCAGGTAGCCATGGAATTAGACAGAGGGAAACTGAGAGCTTAAGTGTAGGTGTTCAAAATATTTCCTGATACATCTTTGTAGTTCATTGTTGTGGTAAACTGCACACAGTCTTATTTATTGCTGGAGCCCAGATGTTTGCTCCTTGGGCCATATCATCAGACCTCGGCCTATAGAAAAGAAACTAGGAAACATTGCATGCATTTCTAACGTGAAGAACTGTTAGTGTTCCACCAGGAGACACCTTGGGCTCTTCCCTGCACTATCTGAATAGAAAAAGAGGAAGAGAAGCTTTTCTCCATCTGCAAAAAACCAGAAACTTATCTTGAGTTTAAGAGGATTGGAGGTGACTGAAAACAAAAGTGTTCCCGAGTTTGGATTTGCTTTAACAAGAACTATTGGCTGGCTTTGATGTTAAAGGTCTTTATTCAAAATTGACTACCTCTAATGCTAAGTTCAGAGTGGAGATTTGTCAGTATAAGAGAGAAGAATCCCTTTTTGATTAAGTCACTGAAATACAGTATTTGGGAGAATGGTTATATTTGAAGATCACTTGTTCATATTCTGTTGCCACAGTGACATCTGTTGGTAAGTGACTACTTGATGCTATTTTCGATGATTTCTGTTTGAAAGACATACTGAGCTTGATAAATAAACGGCAAACAATAGGATATATTGGAACACATGAGGAAGCCATTTGGGGTAAAGCTAATTCAGCCTGAATTTGTTTTTCCAAAAGGATCTGTCGCCTGCACTGTGTATAAGCTTTGTCATGTCCCAAAGAGAAGAGTAAATGCCCTTAAGATAAGAATGTAACTTCCCCCTCATTGACATTTCCTTAAGGATAAGCATTTCTCCCTAGGCTTGAATTTGATTGTTACAGTCATCCTGTGACCACCCAGCTCCAGACAACAGACGTGACACCAGCCATGCCCATCGAGACAGCAGATCTGCTCCCCGCTGTGTCCATCAATAGCTGTTCTGGCAGGGCAATTTGGCAGGGCTGATCTCGTGGCTATTGTAAAAGGGACATTGCAATCACTTGCGATACATGCTCTTTGATGGTATATAACCGCTCTGTACACCCCACTTCTTTGGTGCCCTTCCTTCCTTAGGGAAGGAAGGCCACAGGCCATGGTCCTCAAACGTTGGCTCATAATAAACTCACCCCAATTTTGATTTATAGATTGATTATGGATTATTTACGTCGACAAGCTGAGGTGCAGGAAGCAGTAAAGGCACAGTGGTACCCATGTTGCCTGATATAAAATCTTTCCTCCCTCTTTCCCTTCCCAGGATGTCCACTCTTCATGGTGGCACTTACTTCCATGGTGTGATCATTCTTCCGATCACTCCTTTCATTCCCTCTTACAATTACTCAACAAATATTTAAACACCTACTGTATGCCAGGCTTGGGATACACTAAGGAAAAATTTTTGTACAAAATCTCTGTCTACACAGAACTTGTTTTTGTTGGATAAAATCTTTCCTCCCTCTTTCCCTTCCCAAGACGTCCACTCTTCATGGTGGCACCTACTTCTATGGTGTGATCATTCGTCTGATCACTCCTTTCATTCCCTCTTATAATTACTCAACAAATATTTAAACACCTACTGTATGCCAGGCTTGGGATACACTAAGAAAAAATTTTTCTACAAAATCTCTGTCTTCACAGAACTTGTTTTTGTTGGCTAAGTGAGATAATGGATAAGTAGGCAGACAAGTGAATTACTTAGTCTATCGTGTGATGATCTGTGTCAAGAAGGTAAGTGACAGGCAATGGGGAGAGCTAGAGAGTGAATGGGTTGCTACTTTAATTAGAGAGCACAGGGAGGCTGGAGCAAGGCCCAGAGGGAAGGGACAGAGCAGGAGGACATGCAGATATCTCAGGGCTGCAGAGATGCTGTGGAGGAACTGTGACTCGGATGTTGTTGGGCAGCAAGAAGTCAGTGTGGCTGGAGCACAGTGAGCAAGAGGGGAAAGGCAGAGAAGGTTTGAGATGCCGGGGAGGGTGAGCAGATGAAAGAAGGCCCCTGGGCCCATAAAAATTGTGCTGTAAGTGAAATGAAAACTTTCAGTGTCATTTAACTATACGTTATACAATTTAAGTAGTAAATACCTTTTATTTTTCTATAGTCTTGTCAAGCACATCAACTAAAATGCTGCTAAATTGGCAATGTCTAAATTAGCCCCAGGAGTGACTGCTGTATCTTGTCAGGCGTCTGGTCTGCACAGCAGTTGGGGGTGGGAGTGATGTGACAGTCAGGAGACGAACTCTAGTCTTCAGGTTGTCACCAACTGTTTGTGTTATGTTTCATCGGTTAAATGTGGAGGAGGGAAAAGATGAGTGGTTTTCAGACTCCGATCCATGGAGCACTGGATATTCCTGAAGGTTCTTGGTTTTTGTTTGTTTCTTTGTTTGATTTGTGAGGAAGATCGGTCCTGAGCTAACATCTATCACTCCTCCTCTTTTTGCTGAGAAAGACTGGCCCTGGGCTAACATCCATGCACATCTTCCTCCACTTTATATGGGATGTCATCAGACCATGGCCTGACAAGTGGTGCATCGGTGCATGCCCAGGATCCGAACCGGCGAACCCTGGGCCGCTGCAGCAGAGCGTGCACACTTAACCGCTGGCCCCAGCCAGCTGACACTGAAGGCTCTTTGTTTTTTTTCTTATGCTTATAAACTTCGATGCAAGCTTCACGTAGAAGAAAGTGTCCCCTAGCTTTAAAAAGATTCCTGGACCTGTTCCTCACTAAGGTTTTCCAGTATGAAGAGTTTGCAGTCTCACAGACTCCCAAAGGACAGACAAAAGGAGCAAGATCCTTTTTTTCCGAGTGTCTCTTGTGACAGTGCTCATTGTCTCTCATTCAAACCAGAAGGTGATTTGTCAATAGGGAGATATAGCATTTGAGACCCCATCCTTCAAGATGGCTGAGTTGTCGTCCATAATTTTACAGACTTATGCTAAGTGAATAATATAAAAAGTGAATGTCTCAGCAGGTACTCTCTGACACAAAATAGAAAATAGGAATTGAGAAAAGTAATTATGATTGATGTCTGTCAATAAGGGCATAGGGCTAGTCTAATTCAAAAGTAATTAAAGGCATGACTGTCAGTCACTGTACATATTACATATATTGAAAAGTATTTATGTTCTCATAACACAGAATTATAACTGGAAGATAAACTAGATGTTTTTGGTACTTATGGTTAAAGATATATTTTATTTAGTTTTGTTTTCAGATTGAGGAAATGAGAAAATTTATTTTTTAATATATTGACTATCTTCTTCCTTTCCAACTTAGAATCTCAATCTGCTATTTTGGAAACTCTGAAAAATATGCTCAAATGCTGTTCAACAGGTAAGAAAATCTTGTTTAATGTCAAATCCTTTTCTCTCTTATTTATCATAAAATTGTGACAGACTCTCCTTTATCTTCCTGTATGCCCATCTGACTAGGCAACCTTGTTTCTCTAAGCCTGAAGGGGAATCCAGTCAGGTGGACGGGCATGTTTTCTTCCACTTAGACTTTGCAGAGAAAATCAGCCTTGAAGTGGAACTGAGCACATGCTTTTCAGAAGCTGCATCATTCTGTACCCAGCCAGAGCATTGGGCCTGACAACAGCTGGATCCAGCAGAAAACTGGACACTCTAGTAGATGTTATGTGGAGATGTGCATGGCTGAACTAATAGTCACATGGATATGAGTTTTAAAAAAATCTCTCAGAGCTTTTCCAAAATCAAATAATATTCTTAAGTTGCTGTAGTAGATTAAACATTAGTTAGTGTCTTTTTAATTTCAACAGAACATTTTTTTTTTTGTT
Source organism: Diceros bicornis minor (assembly GCF_020826845.1). Taxonomy (NCBI): domain Eukaryota; kingdom Metazoa; phylum Chordata; class Mammalia; order Perissodactyla; family Rhinocerotidae; genus Diceros; species Diceros bicornis. The sequence goes on along the minus strand of NW_026690902.1, from coordinate 2,075,840 downwards.
ACTAAAGAAGACAAATTTCATGTCTTTTTTCTTGTTACCAAAATGAGCTTACTATTAAAAAAAAAGAAAACTTCAAGAAAGGAAACACTCATATGGTATAGAAATTGTGGGTAGCAATTGTTACTTTTTTATATAAAATCATCTGTTTTATTTATTTACACTTTCTCCCAACTGTGCTTTTGAAAATACCTTAGTATTAGAAATTACGAGTAAGAAGAGGGTGTGCTCCCTTGATTGTGGTCCAGTAGAAGTCAGGTGACTCAGACCTGAGTTCTAGGCCCAGGTCTGTTTCTGGTTAGTGTGTGACAACGTACTTAGGCTCTCTGGAACGTAGTACTCCTTTCTGTAAAATTAAAGAATTTGATGATTTTTGAGAACTTTCCCAAATATTAAATGACTTCTCTTATAAAATGTAAAAAGATTCTTCTCAAACTTATAAATTATCAAAAATTTTTTGTGACCTTTCATGTACCAAGAACAACTGTGTCCCTTCAATTATATTGATTGAAAATTAAGATCATAAAAGTATATATTTGGTAATCTAATAAATGAATTAGCATTAAAATGAGCCAGGAAAAAATTTATGATCAAGATATTACACTATGAAAGTATTACTGTTTGTTACAGTATATAAAATTATGACTCTAAAATAGTATCTTTTTGCTGTCTGTAAGTTTATATTGTTACTCATATATCACTATTAACCCTATTATGTTTTACAAGTAATAAAATGTCTTGAAAGGGAAAAACAATAAAGCAGCAGCCCTGCATTACACATGAAACTTGTGCTCCCCCTGGAGGGAAAATGAGGATACAACATTGGTCGAGTACTTCATTTTGTAATCCACTAGTGTCTTTCAAAAATATAGCTATTATTGTCATAGTAAAGATATTCTTAAGAATAGTGCCACAAAACTGGTTTTCTAGCTTCTTTTTGTCAGAGCTGAGACCTACATCAGGCTGGGGCACTTGAAGAGGCATGGGGGATTCAGCTGAGGGTGGTTTAATTACTGTGAGATGATTAGTCAATAGCAAATAAGACAGAGAAAGATTAAAAAGAGGTAAAGGGAAATAAAGATGGAAATAATTAAGAAAAATAGTGCCTTCAAAATATCCTCTCATTATTTTTATAGCTTTTTATTTATTTTACTTTTTATTGAGGCATGACTAGGATAGTATGTTAGATTTTTCTAAACCCTTATCTCCAGGACATATATTACTGAGTTCTTCATTATAAATGATAATGCCAAAGAAAACCTGGACACAAGTATTCTGTACTATCCACAAGGACAAAACATGTACAACTTTGCTCTATATATTAAGAGTCCAGCTGTAATAGTCAAGATATATACTCATGTGTGTAAAATTATAATAATTCTCTAATTTACTCGGGCTGTGAACCATGGTAAAATATACAGTAATAAACAGGATACCTGGAAAACTAGGTGATTTAAAAAACCTGATGTTACAGCTAGACCATTCAAGGGTGAAATCAATTTAAATTTCACACCTTCTCCTTTCCTTGTAGCCAGTGAAGTGTCTGGAAGACAGAAAACACATAAAATTAATTGAGAGTTAACAGTATTTGGAGGCAGTTGAGGTTAAGCACTCAACAATGATGTCCCTTACTTCAGGAGCCATTGACTTTTTGTCATAAATTTACTTTATACACGGGTTCTCTTCTTAGATTATTTCTGTATGTTTCTTAGAAGAGAGACAGGGAAGGAGAATTAACTATCAATCTACTGTGCACCGGTTCTTTTACTGTATTACCTTATGCAATTCTTACAACAATCCTTTAAGGTAACTGTTATAATTCATATTTGATAAAGAAAACCATGTTTACAAAATTGATCAAGGGTAAGAGGGAAGACCTGAACATCAGTTCGTTGGGATTATGCCTCATATTCTCTCCACTGTGATAAAAATGGTGCTTCAACATGAGTACTCACCATCTGGCTATTTAATACCGGCTCCTGCAAACAGCATTGGATGAGATGAGATGAGAAGTTATTTCCAAAGATATTCTATTATATTTAAACTGTACTATTTATGAGTCAGATGTCAAGACATGATTTAGAGGCACAGAGAGCAACTGATTAGTTCACCTACACATTATTAATGTTTACTATAACTTTCGTGTGCCACATCGTGTCAACTTTACCAACTTTAGTGCTTGACTGTTCTTTTTGAAAAAACTCAGAATGTCACTTTTCGTGTCAAACACCTTGCTGTTTTCTTCTTATTCACTAGATGACAGTTCTGTATCTCTGTAAATTACCACTGCAGCAGGAAATGAGAGGTCTTAAGCCAGTTCGCTCTGCACAAATGATGGACATAGGAGGACTTCTGCTCCATCAAGGCTGCCTGTAGTATTCCGTTGCTGTAACGGAGATGTCCAGGAATGCTTAGTCAGATGCACGAAGCAGAGTCAGAAAGCATCCTCTAAATTCTTCTTCAGCTGTGAGTTCAGACACCTGTCCTCTCACCTGAGCACACTGGAGTTTATTGAATGTGTTCTGACTCTTACTCTCTCCCTGTAGTTAATAATTCTGGGAGCTCCATACCCCTACAAAAAACACAAGACTCATAAAGCATTTTCTCATCTAAACGGAGTTGAGGGCTATGGTGTTGCCCGAGAGTCTGGTGCTTAAAGAAAATACAGCTGGTGCTCAGGCGGAAGGCAAGAGAGTCAGCCGCTCCCGAAGGGCTTTTATTGATGCTCCCATGGAATGAGCAAGTTTAAAAGAAAAGCACAATTCTTAAACCTCACTAACTGATTGTTTTATTTTCAAGTAATATGTGTGAAATCTGCTATGTCTAAAAAACCATTTCAGGCCGGACCCATGGCTTAGCGGTTAAGTGTGTGCACTCTGCTGCTGGCTGCCCGGGTTCAAATCCTGGGATCTCACCGACGCACCACTTCTCTGGCCATGCTGAGGCCGCATCCCACGTACAGCAACTAGAAGGATGTGCACCTATGACAGACAACTATCTACTGGGGCTTTTGGGAAAAAATAAATAAATAAAATCTTTAAAAAAATAAATAAAAAATAAAAAAAATTTCATAAAACTTAAACTTCTGACTTTTATTCTCTGGTATTTGAAATTATAATTAAGACTGTAAATCCTTTAACATTCTACAATATACAAATAGGCAAATATCAATTATATTCTCTAAAATGGTTTGCTCCCATGTTAAAGATTAATATATTGTAGCAAAACAGGTTACCATCCAGTTTTTAACTCATTTTTTGCTTTTGAAATTACATATAAAATTTGTGGTTTGAAGTATTTTCCTAAAACTCAACTACTTTCTGATATAAATCGACTAGATGAAAGGTAACTAAAATGAAATTTGATCTTTAAAGATTTTATTTATTTATTTTCCTCCCAAAGCCCCAGTAGATAGTTGTATGTCATAGCTGCACATCCTTCCAGTTGCTGTATGTGGGACGCGGCCCCAGCATGGCCAGAGAAGCGGTGGGCGCCGGGGATCCGAACCCGGGCTGCCAGCAGCGGAGCGCGTGCACTTAACCGCTAAGCCATGGGGCCGGCCCAAAATTTGATCTTTAAAACTCGAGCTTTGTGTAAGAATTGGTAATATCAGGCAGTTGAAAGTTGGGTCTCTCCACATTATGATATTTATTAATTGTGAATAGCCACATCTATTACAAAGTGCTGAAAAATAAAAAGAAATTGAACAATATCAACACTCTCTTACCCCACATGTTGTACAGTTTATATGCAAATAAATTCTCAAAGGTCAGAAAAATGTTTATGATGTCAGATAACTGTTGAAATACTATCTCATTCCAGTTTTAACCTCATTTGAAATGGACTGAAAACTCTTCTCTTAGGATTTTGCTCTGATCAGTGCCTCCAGGTCCTCTCAATGCCTCATTTGCTTGTAAATTTATCTGAGGAATTGAATATTCTTTTCCATTTGTTCTCTTTAAGTTATCTGTGATAGTGCTTTTTATGCAATGACCACTTGGTACAATTTATTATTAGTTTCAGAAACATGCTTATTTAGGAACAAATCAAGGAAACAGATGTGAGGAATGTGGGGTCATCTAGCTGATGGTGTTCGAGGGATTCCTCATGTGAATCTTGGCATAGAAAAGCTCAAAGGGTAAAGCAGTATTGGTCAGATCAAAAGTGTGGGGTGAACATAATTCTGAGGGAATAATGACGGAGACATAAAAACAAGAAACCCCTTGAATTACGTTGGAAGTTATTAGACACATCAAAGAGCTGGGAAAAAACATTGTTTAATGTAAGTTCTTTCTAAACTCTAAGGCAAAAAGTAACATGAATTTACATGGTAGTTATAAACCACAAAACAACAATTCAAAAGACAAGTAAACAACTAAAGTAGAAACCAGAGTGAGAAAAATCGAGGTTAAAGGAAAGATGGAAAGAGATTGTTGGGGTCAGAAAATAGGGCTTAGTCATCCTTGAGGTCTCCCTCAGACTCTACACATTCTTAGTGCTCAGTAAACACTTTGAACCCATGAGCCTGGGGAGGAGCAAAGTGACACGTGGTTGGGAGAGGAGATAATGCCAAGATACCTTTGTGGAGGCACTGACATTGAAAATCAGTGACATTTTGCAAAGGTGTTTACCATAATATTTTAAGGATTATTCTGGAAAAATAAGGATTTTTCTGGAATGTACGTTTTCATTTTATGGAAACTCCAACAAGCCCAGTGAAAGATTTATACATTTCAGCTTTAGAAATAAAAAGAGGGGCCAGCCCCGTCGTGCAGCGCTTAAGTGAACGCACTCCAGTGCAGTGGCCTCATGTTCACAGGTTCGGATCTCGGGTGCTCACAGACACACCGCTTGTCAAGCCATGTTGTGGCAGCATCCCATATAAAGTAGAGGAAGATGGGCACAGTTGTTAGCCCAGGGCTAATCTTCCTCAGCAAAAAGAGGAGGATTGCCATCGAAAGTTACCTCAGGGCTGATCTTCCTCACACAAAAAAAGAAAGAAACAAAGCCATAATGGGAATTTTTTTATGTCAGTTTTAACAATGAAAACCAGTTAACATTTGGAAATCAGTTGCAATTTGAGATGAGAATGTGAAGAAAGATTTAGATGTCACACGTTGTTTTTGCTTCTCTAAGGCAGTAAGGCTTGCAGGGGGAATGAATTTCCATCTTTGCTCTATTGAGTTTGTGAAGGTGTAAAATTCATTTGTGCTGGGCAACACTGTTGACCTGTGGAGAAAAACAAATGGTTTAAGCAGCTGATCTAAAGGAGTAACTGAGCTTATAAAAGTTCTTAGTTTATAAAGGGTGGTTCTTCTTTACTCAACTTTACTGGACATCCATTGACCTATATGAGCAAGGTATTTGTGGTAGGTATTGAAGGAAATACAAAGAATTATAGGGTTCCAAGCTCCTTCACATACGTGATATGATTTGCAAGATGTAATTTAATTCTGCCATGATATTTAGTGTATGTTGTATTACAGAACCTAAAAAATATGGCAATGTTATTGAGAAATTGTAATTAAAGGCAGCTTCTTAGGAGAGATGGACTAGATCAAGTCCTCAAAGAGACCACTTTGGGCAGGTGGAGGGAAGAAAGAGTGAGGATTGCAGATGGGGGAAGAGAGGAAAGGTACAAAAGTAGAAAGGAACTTGGCATTTGGGCATGGGGGTGGGGAGGCCATAACAGGCACAGTCTTCCCGTGACTGCGATGCAGCTCAGGTTCCTCCTGCAGGAGCCCAGCACTGCTTCCCATGTCCTGGCCTCCTCCACCTGCAGACCCCACTCCTGAGCCAAGGCCAATCTTATCTGGATCACTGCCTAATTTCCCAACAGGTCCCTTTACTTCCAGTCCTAATTTCTTCTAATCTTTCCTCCACCACGCCTGCAGAGTTACATTATAGTATCCAGATTTGTTTAAATCTGATATCTGCTTCGACTCTTTCAATAACTGTTCGGAGTAGCCTAGAGAACATTCAGATTCTTGAGCTGGACACGCAGGCTTTCCTTTGCTGTCCTCATCTTTACCCTCATCACCCACTCTGTCCCACATGTTTGCTTTGTTCCAGCCTTAAAAATACCACCCATTTTCTGAAAGATTTAGCATCCTTTATATCTGTCTTTTTATATGTGCTTCTTCTGTCCTCCTACCCCATTTTTTAATCAACTTAATTCCTATTTTTTAATCTAAACTCATGTCAAATGTTCCTTTCTCTTGGAGACTTTTCCTGAGAGGTCTAGATCTAGAGATCCATTTTGATGTCCCCACTCTGGGACCATATACTTATCTACTTTTCCATAACTGTTGTTTTATTCGTGTCTCATAGACAGTGAGCTCCTTAAAGCTGAGACTATCCTTCTTCTTGATAAATAAATGGCCAGCAACAGGATATATTGGAGCATATGAGGAAGCCATTTGGTGTAAATCTAATTGGGCCTGACATTGTTTTTTTTTTTTTTTCCAAAAGGGGCCTGTAGCCTCTGTTCATCCATTGTATATCCGCTTTGAACAATTAACATGTCCCAAAGACAAAAGCAATGCCCTTAAGGTGTAAATGCAACTTCCCCCACATTGGCATTTCCTTAAGGATAAACATTTCTCTCTAGGCTATGATTTGAATGTTGCACTCATCCTGTGACCACCCAACTCGAGACAACAGCCACGCCCATGGAGACAGCAGAACTGATACTCACTGTGTCCATCAATGGAGGTGCTGACAGGTCAAGGTTGCGGCTATTGTAAAAGGGACATTGCAATCACATGTGGTACATGCTCTTTGATGGTATATAACCACGTTGTACACCCCACTTCTTTGGAGTGCTCCATTTCTTTGTGAAAGGACTCTCCCGGGCTATATGGTCCCAAATGTTAGCTCATAGTAAACTCACCCCAAGTTGGTTTTATAGATTTTTTATTGATTATTTGCCTCAACATTCTATTTGTCCCTCCAGTATCTAAACACAGTACCTGACACATTGGGGATGCTCAGAAAAATTTGATGAGTGAATAAGTATGTGGGAGACCACACTGGCTGGAGAAGAAGGGGCTTTTTGAGGAGTGGTAGAAAATTCACTCATGTTTCTACCTTAGTGGTTGAGGCTGTGGGCTTTGGACCAGTTTGTCTGGGCACCAATACCACTTATCTCACATTTAACTGGAGAACCTGTGCAAAGTACTTACTCTCTGGGCCTTAGTTTCCTCATCTATAAAAAAGGGCTACTGAGAACTCCTGTCTCATAGGGTTTTAGTGAGATTTAAATGCATTAACTTATGTAAAGTATTTAGAAGAGCTCCTAACACATAGTAGGAATTAACATGTTAGCTGTTGTGTTATCATTGTTGCTCTTATATCTTAACAGTACTCTGGTTTTGAAAAGATGTTTTCATAATATAGTTGATCCTCATTATCTGTGGATTCTGTGTCTGCACACTTGCCTACTAGCTAAAATGTACTGGCAGCCCCCAAATCAACACTCACAGGGCTTTGATGTCCATTTGCAGATAAACGCAAAGTGGTGAAAAATGTGATTCTCTCAAAGTGCACGTTCCCAGCTGAGGGGTACAAGGTGACTCTCTGCCCTGTTGTTTCAGCCCATACTGTAAACAAGTGTCCTTCATACAGTCTATTTAGTGCCTCATTTGTTATCTTTTTGTGCCTTGTGTTGGTGACTCGGTTGTTTAATATGTCCCCCATCTGTAGTGCTGCAATGCTGCCTGGTGTTCCTCAGGGCAAGAGGCTGTGACATGCCTTTACAGAGAAAGTATTTGTGTTCGACAAGCTTCTTTCAGACACTAGATACAGTGCTATTAGTCAAAGTTCAATGTTAATATATCAACAATATATATTAAATAAGGTGACTTTAAAGAGAAACACACAGATAACAAGGTTATGTATTGATCAGTTGAAGAAAATGTGACTAAGGTTTGCAGGAACCTAACCCTGCATTTCCTGTAGGAACAGTGGGTCATATTCACTGATTCAGTGTTCACAGTGACTTTGTAGAATGTCACACTGTGCATAACGAGAACTGACTGTATCTTATGTAATCCTCACATACTCCTTTATAACAGGCAGGGTAGGGAACAGGGTGTCCACATTCTACGGGTTATTACAGACATTATAAGCCAAGTAGAGAATTTAAAATGTCTTGTTTTCAGCATAAGAGCCATGAGTTTTTGAGCAAGGAAGACCTATGATGAACTGATGTTTAAGGAAAAATTACCTGGCAAGAGAATGTAGTTTTGAGAGGAAGAGGGAGAACTGAGCCAGAAAGAAGGACCAGCTGATAACTCTCCAAGTATTCCCATTGCTAGGTGAGGAGATTCGTAGCTAAGGTGTTGATGTGATAAAGGAGAAGTAGCAGCCAAGGGATGAAATAATGGATTTGGTAACCATACATAGGGTGTAAGTTAGGCTGTGGTTCTCAAAGTGGGGTCCCTGGACCAGCAGCAACAGCATCACCTGGGAACTGGGAAGAAATGCAAATTGTCAGGTGCTGCTGCAGACCTGCTGAACTGGAAGTTCTGGGGTGGGGCCTGACAACTTGGGTGTCAACAAGGCCTCCAGGTGCTTCTGGTGCCCATCAAGTTTAAGAACCAATGAAATAGAAAAATGATTCCAACACGTCACCATGCCCAGGTAAGCCACAGGGCAGGGAGGTGGTATTTGTTTGGAGGATAAGACACATTTTAAATTTTAGGAAAACGTAATTCAGTGTCTGTTTCATCGTGAGGATTCCAGAGATGCCATTTTAGCTCTCTGCACGTGAAGCTCTTTTTTCCACAATATGTTCTCCTTTAGAGAGACCTTGGTAAGTTATTTACCACTTACCACATGTTCTGAGAGTCCCTTATTTCTTGAAATTCCCTTTCAGACGTCAAAATGTACTTTATTTTTGTGCACAATCTCCTCTATTTAAAATCTGGAATTCTCTTCCTATAGGATCATGTATCGCACATGCAGTCTTACTGTCAATTTGGAATGCCATTGGTTTCTTCGAAAAGCTTAGAATGTTTTAGAATTTAGAACCTGATGAATAGAGAATTTATATGCTTCTGTGTAGGATTCATATTTTTCAGGTGTCCAGAGGTATCCCAACTTGCCAGTAATGTGGCCTTAAGATTTAGCAGAACTTGAAAACCTAAATACAGTAGAAAATGAATTCCATCTGTAATATTAACATTTACAAAATAAATGATCATATTGTTAACGTACCAATAAGCACTTTCTATATTCTAGGCTCTGAAAGTATCTTGCTTACATAGTAAACCTGATAAAGTTTCAAAGATGAGCCAATTAACTTTTCAGCAAAAGCTTTACTTGAGTGTATCTTGGCTTCCTTTTTGACAGTTTTAGCCTTAATGTCACAGTAATGTTTTCTTTTTCTGGGAATCAGATAATCTTCTATTTGTTGAACACTTTAATTTTTAATGGTCACTTGTATTTTGTGATATGCACATGTTCAAATAATCTATAAGAACTAACCATTACCACCCACATATAATATTATACAGGAATGGAAGAATTTTGGCTGACTTACTGTATATAATTGTTCAGCCAAAGCAGATGGTAGACTCTACCACATACAATGATTTAGGGGTTTGAAGCAGTATTTTTAAATACAAACAATATCAAAAATGTTAATACATAAAGTATATTACTTATAGTGTTAACTAACCAAAATAGTTAATTTTGTTATCTTTCCTCCCTTTATAAGGATGAACCCATTATATAGATTCTGTACAAAGTTGCAAACATCACTTTTATCCTTTTCAAAATTTATTTATTTTCATTTTTAATATTGCGAACCTTAGTGTTGGGTAAATTGCTGCACAATTACTGGAAATGCTGAGAGTCTTTTGGAAAAGTGTAGAAGTCTAAAGATAATGAAAAGTACAATTCTCCAATGTCAAGTCCTTTGAGCTTCTATCTAGTTGTACTCTGAAGAGATGGAAGATTAAGTACCAGCACAGGACATAAGGGAACAGGCTGCCAACTTGAGGGCTTCCCATGGACCACAGAGTGTCTGGCAGACACTTGGAGATTGAATCTGGGCTTTGTCCATGGCTGGGCCCAGAGAGGAGGATTTTGCTTAAATGATCAGAGAATAGACCACCTTTTTTCTTGTTAATAAGTAATATTTACCATGTAAATTTCTTTATAAATCTCTGAATAAAATAAAATTATAACCCCTATAGAAATCAACTCTTACTGACAAGCCCCACAGCCTTCTCTAGAGAGCTCAACGGAAAATGTCTGAGCTGACTGTGACTTGGTCTTCTCTGAAAGCCAACCAGCCCTTCATTGATAGCCCTGGATAAGGAAGGCCAGATACAATTCTTTGAAGATGTTTAGCTGAATTCAGAACCAAAAATCCTACCTCCAGTTTGCTCCTCTGTGAGAATGGATGGCCGGCCTTATTTCACAGGCTGGGCAGTTGAGGTTTCAGATGAACTTAATTGCTCTCTTCGACAGGGATGGAAAAGGTGGAATGTGACATTGATTCAGTGCTCAGATTTTGCAGGTAAATATAGGATCATTGAGGGGAATAAAGATTTCAGCAAATTGTTTTTTTGTTCTCTACAGTGGAAGTAATTTAAGAAGCAGAGGGCCTGTCACTCCAACTTCTCTTCCCTGTTATCTATCTGTAATATCGCTGTAAAAATTCTCTCTTTAAAGATTTCAGTCTTGGACCAACGCCGTGGCTTCATGGTTAATTGCATGCCCTCCACTACTGGCGGCCCGGGTTCAGATCCCAGGTGCACACTGACCCACCGCTTCTCCAGCCATGCTGAGGCCGCATCCCACATATAGCAACTAGAAGGATGTGCAAATATGACATACAACTATCTATTGGGGCTTTGAGGAAAAAAAGGAGGAAGACTGGCAATAGATCTTAGCTCAGAGCCAGTCTTCCTCAGCAAAAAGAGGAGGATTAGCACGATGTTAGCTCAGGGCTGATCTTCCTGACACACACACACACAAAAAAAGTTTCAGTCTTTTTTCTTGTAGTCTGTTTATTATCATCTTTATGAATGCTTTGATTTCACCATCTTCTTGACACCACTACGGTAGCCATTGAGATGTTATTATAGATTCAGTTTTGCAATTTTATCATCTTATCTCTATTTCCTCTGCCATTTCTTAGTTTTAGTTCTTACTGTATTTTATGCTTGAAAATATTTGAAGCATATAGTGTGTATCAGTTCCTTATTTTCTCAACTTTTGTTTGTTCCCTTAACTATCACTTTTTTAAAAAAAGAAGTGAAATACATAACAGAACAATACACTGTAATAAATTGACCACTTATAAAATTAAGTTCAACCTGAAATCCCTCTCCACTTAACAGAGACCATCTTTCATAATTCACCATGGTTTAGTTTGGACAGAGTCAGTTTATCAATGATTTTTGGATGTTTTAAACCACACGAGATGAATACAATATAAGGTAAAATTATTAATCTTGCAGAAGTTGTAGAATTTATTGATGGTTAGAGAAGTTGATGGCAGAGAACCTGAATCATATGAAAAGTAGTCGATTAATTAGCACCTGACAGAGTTTGTTAATTTGTTAAAGATGATGATAAGACATAGATGTTGAAAAGATAACTTTGCATATCAGAATATTGTCAGAGGCCACTGGGAAAATTCATAATGTTCTCAAATACTACAAAAAGTGACCATTTTTTCATAAAAGATGTCATACATTATGGCATCACATACTTATGTCAGAAAATTTGCAATGAAGAAAATTAACACTTGAGTTATTTTAATTCTAACAATTTGTTCACGCTTACTATTAGGTTAAAAACAATTTTTAGAAATCAAGTGATAAATGATGTACTTGCTTAATTTTTAATTTTTTTAGGAAAAAACTTTTTCAAATTTTTAAAAAATATTTATTTGTATTTATTTTATGTTGAATTTATTCCTAGGCCCAAAGACTTTTTTTTAATTAACTAACACCAATTCTTTTCAAATTCTTTCAAAAAGTTGGAGAGGAGAAAATACATCTAAAGTCATCCTATGGGGTTAGCACTACCCTGATATCAAAGCCAAAGACACTAAGAGAAAGGAAAATTACAGGTCAATACCTTTCATGAATAGTGATAAAAAATCCTCAATAAAATAATAATAAAGCAAATTCAGCAGCATATTAAAAGGATTATACATCATTTTTAAGTGGGATTTATTCCTGGAATACAAGGATGTTTCAATATATGAAAATGAATCAATGTAATTTAACCACATTAATAGAATGAAGGAAAAAAAGTGATCATCTCAATGGATGCAGAAAAGACGTTTGATAAAACTAAACATGCTATCATGTTAAAAACACTAAAACACCCTCAGAGTAAAAGGAAGCTACTTCAACATAATAAAAGTCATATATAGAAATCCACAGAGAACATCGTATTCAAGGGTGAAAGACTGAAATCTTTTTATCTAAGATCAAGAGAAAGGCAAGAAGGCCCACTTTCACAACTTCTATTCAACATGGTGTTAGAAGTTCTAGCCAAAGCAATTAGATAAGAAAAAGAAAGAAATATCATTCAAATTGGAAAGTAAGAAGTAATATTATATTTGTCTACACATAATATCTTATATGTTGAAACCCCTAAAATTTCCACAAAAAAATTTTAGAACTAATAAATTATGCAGAGTAGTGGGACACAAAATCAACCTGCAAAAATTAGTTGTTCTTCTATACACTAATTACAAGTAATCTGAAAAAGAAATTTAAAGACTTTACATTTTTATTTAGAATAGCATCAAAAAGAGTAAAATTCTTAAGAATCAACTTACTCACAGAGGTAAAAATTCCAATGATTTTTTTGCAAAAATAGAAAAATCTATCCTAAAATTCCTATGGACTCTCAAGGGACCCTGAATAGCCAAAACAATCTAGAAAAAGAAGAAAAAGGGCCGGCCCGGTGGCTTGGCAGTTAAATGCGTGTGCTCGGCTGCTGGCTGCCTGGGTTTGGATCCTGGGTGCACACCGACACACCGCTTCTCTGGCCATGCTGAGGCCGCGTCCCATATACAGCAACTAGAAGGATATGCAAATATGACCTACAACTATCTACTGGGGCTTTGGGGGGAAAATAAATAAATAAATAAAATTATTAAAAAAAATAAAGAACAAAATCAGAGAACACACACTTCCTGATTTCAAAACTTACTACAAAGTAATCAAAACAGTGCGGTACTGGCATAAATACACACAATATACTGATGAAATATTATAGAGAACCCTGAAATAAACCTTTGCATATATGGTCAAATGATTTTTGACAAGGGTGCAAAGATCATTCATTGGAGAAAGGATAAGTTTTTCAACAAATGGTGCTGGAAAACTGGATACCCACATGCAACAGAATGATGTTTGGCCCTTACCTTACACCATATACAAAAAATAACTCAAAATGGATCCAAGATATAAATGTTAGAGTTGAAGATATAAAATCCTTAGAAGAAAACACAGGGTAAAAGCTGCATGTTATTGGGTCCAAATGCCATTGCCAACAATGATTACTTTACTATGACACCAAAGACATAAGCAACAAAAAAAATAACAAATTGGACTTCATCAAAATGAATCGTTTTCTGTATCACAATATTCTAGCAACAGAGTAATAAGGCAACGCACAGAATGGTTGAAAAGATTTGCAAATCACATATCAGATAAGGGATTAATATCTAGCATATATAAAGAACTCTTACAACTCAACAATAAAAAAAAACAATTTAAAAATGCACAAAGGACTTGAATAGACATTTCTCCAAACAAGTTATATAATGGCCAGTAAACACATGAAAAGATGTTCAACATCACTAAGTATCAGGAAAATGCAAAATAAAACCACAATGAGATACATGTTCACGCCCATTAGCATAGTTACTATCACAAAATCAGAAAATAACAAGTGTTGACAAGGATGTTGAGAAATTTGATCCCTTGTGCAAGGAAGGTGAGAATAGAAAACTGTGGAAAACAGTATGGCAGTTCCTTCAAAAATTAAAAATAGAATTACCATATGATCTAGCAATTCCACTTATGGGTTCTGAAATAATAGAAAACACATTTATCAGTCTCTGCCTCCAGTTCCTGGCACAGAGCTCCTAAAGCTATGTAATTTCCTAAATGATAAGAACACTAGGAGCAACTCTTATTCTAATAATTGTCTTTGACACCATCCTTGACACAGAGACCATAAACCCTTGTAATTTCCCTTTATTTTTTTAGGAAGATCAGCCCTGAGCTAACATCTGTGATAATCCTCCTCATTTTGCTCAGGAAGACCGGCTCTGAGCTAACATCTATTGCCAATCCTCCTCCTATTTTTTTCCCCAAAGCCACAATAGATAGTTGTATGTCATACTTGCATATCCTTCTAGTTGCTGTATGTGGGATGTGGCCTCAGCATGGCCAGAGAAGCGGTGCGTCAGTGCACTCCCGGGATCCGAACCTGGGCCGCCAGTAGCATAGCTTGTGCACTTAACTGCTAAACCATGGAGCCGACCTCCTTGTAATTTCCTAATTGATAAGAACACTAGGAGAAGCTTTTGTTCTATTGAGGCAACTCTGGGTGGGCTTCTGGATGGCTCCTGGATGGGGGCTGGTCACCAGGAAGACCAAGCCCTGATTAGAAGCTTCGAATTTTTAGCCCTACCCCTTACCTTGCAGAGAGGGGAGGGGGGCTGGAAACTGAGTTAATAATTGATCATGCCTACGTGACAGAGCCTCCATTAAAATCACAATAGAAGGAGGTTTAGAGAGCTTCCAGTTGACAATGACAAGGAGGGCTTGGAGAGTTGTACACCTGGATATGGTATGAATGCTCTGTGCCCCTTATCCATACCTTTCCCTATGCACGACTTCCATCAGGCTCTTCTTGAGTCATATCCTTTTATAATAAACTGGTGATCTAGTAAATGTTTCTCTGAGTTTTGTGAGCCACTCTAGTAAATTAATCAAACCCAATGAGGAGGTTGTGGGGAACCTCTGGTTTATAGCAAGTCAGTCAGAAATACAGGTAACAGCCTGGGCTTGTAACTGACATCTGAAGTTGAGGTGAGGTTGGGTGGGTGTGCAGTCTTATAGGACTAAGCCCTCAACCTGTGGAATCTGATGTATCTCTGCGTTGACAGCATCAAATTGAGTTGAATTATCTGACGACTAGCTGGCATTCCAAGAATTGCTTGTTGGAGGTGTGGGGAACGCCCCCACGTGTGAAAAAATGAATCTCAGTACACCATTTATGGACATACACCCAAAAAGATTGAATGCAGAGGTATAAAGACATAAATGTACACCCGTGTTCTTAACAGGATTATTCAAAATAGCCAGAAGCTGGAAGCAAACCAGGTGTCCATCAACAGATGAAGTGAAAAAAAAAGTGGTGTATGCAGACTGTGGAATACCATTCACCCTTAAAAAGGAAGAAATTCTGACACATGCTATGACAAGGATGAACCTTGAGGACTTTATGCTAAGTGAAATAAAGCCAGCCACAAAAGGAAAAATATTGTATGATTCCACTCATATACGGTACTTAGAGAACTCAAATTCATAGGAATAGAAAGGAGAATGGTGTTTCCCAAGAGCAAGAGGGAGGGACAACAGAAAGTTGTTGCTTAATGAGCACAGAGTTTCAGTGCAAGGTGAAAATAGTTCTGTGGATGGTTGGAGGTTATGGCTACACAATAATGTGAATGTACTGCATGTCACTGAACTGTACACTTAAAAATGGTTAAAATGGTCAATTTTAGGTTATGCATATTTTACGACCATTTAAAAAAATTAATTATTTGCAACAAATGAACAAACACTAGCTACATGCAATAGCATGGATGACTATCACAACCAAAATGCTGCATAAAAGAAATTATATTCAAAAGGCTATAGATTTTTTAATTCCATTTATATAAAATCCAAAAAAGAAACAAAATCGAGGTCTGGCTTCCAGTAATGGTGGAGTGGCTTGTTGAACTAACACTTTCACAGATAACAATGATAAAATCTGCATAAAATATTATATGTGTATATATATAGAATCATATATTTATATGTAATACACATATAATAAATGTGTACATGTGTGTATGTATAAATCTCTTCCGAAAGCAAGCAGAACTGAGAGGGAATCTTCCCTTAAATGATGGGAATTGCACCAGGAGATATTTGCAAACTCGAGTCTTTTGCCTCAAAGCATTCCAAAATCTGTACATGACACAGACAGGGGAAAAACTACAGTCTTACTTGTAATGTTAGAGGATGTATTTTGGGGCTAACAGAGTAGCTGGAAAGTTAAGGGAGAAATTCTGGAAAGGAGGGAGACACAAATAGGAAAATCTCAAAATATGTATGTAAGTCTACGCCCACACACACCAAATTGGCAGATCTTTGAACAACACACATGCAGGGTAGGACCCAGAGGGCCTAGTGTAAAAACAGCAGTTGGAAGATGAGAGAACTGAATGAGGTTTTCAGCTATGCCCACTGTAAAGGAGAGAAGACTGGAGTTTCAGTCCAGGCAAGTTAACTCCCTGCTAGAAAAATAACAACACTCTTCAAAGGAATACAATAGAATCCAGAGTCTCTATAACTATCATTCATGGTTTCCAGTACACAGTTTAAAAAGTCATGAGATTTGAAGAGATGGGAAAATGTAATCCATATATGACCAAAAGCAGGCAGTAGAAACTCTCCCCAAGATGTTGCAATTATCTGACAAGGATAAGAAAGCAGTTATTATAAAGATGATCAAGGTGGTATGAAAAATATTCTCATAATGAATGAACATATCTGGAAACTCAGCAGAGAAATGGAAATTACAAAAAAGAACCAAATAGGAAGATTAAATTAAAAAAAATGCTTTTGAGTTTACCTGTACATTAGAAACAGTAAAAGAGGGCCGGCCCCGAGGCTTAGCAGTCAAGTGTGCGCGCTCCACCGCTGGTGGCTCGGGGTTTGGATCCCGGACACGCCCTGACGCACCGCTTCTCTGGCCATGCTGAGGCTGCGTCCCACATACAGCAACTAGAAGGATGTGCAGCTATGACATAG